>NW_017100261.1:4245308-4275481 GCF_001263275.1 Habropoda laboriosa
CTCTGCAACCCCCCGCGTTTCCGTTCGCTATCCGCGTTGTTACGAGGGAAACCCGTGGATTCGAGGAATTGGAATTTAATGGAGAATTCGTTTGGGGGATGTAGGCGCGTGTGGACGTTGTTGCTGCAGCGCAGGCCTCTCTCTCTCTGCTTTCGGTTGAGAGGGAAGCGTTGGACCGTTCCTAACGGATGATTGTTGTAGATTCGGTGAATTAAAGTTTAACAGAGGATCTATCGGAGATAGGAAGCGTTCAGTGCACCCTCATTTCTCTTGTTTACGACGCGTTTGTTGCTGCCCGTTGAATAATAGTAGAAGTTTATGGCGAATTCCTGTGAATTTGTGCTGTTTCGATAGGCGTTTTTAGGGGAAGTGAAACTCTTTGAAACGTGCAAGATTCTTTGTTTCTTGAGGAGCTGCTGTCAGATAATTGCTACTAAAATTATCTCGTTTCACTTGACCCTGGGTCGGTTTGATGAAACTAACGAACTCAACGTCGTCATTTTCACTTTCGTGACTTTAGTTTTTAGTAAATTCACTTGATAAAATAATTTTGAAAGCTACAATTGAACTTATTGGCTCAACGGTGGGAGAGAAATTCATCAGAATAATTATGCTTTTCTGTTTTCATATGAATGTCCTGATTGTCCATCGTTCATCTCATTTCTACGATTTTTACAATAATTTTCAATTTCTGTGATTGTATTGATTAATACGAATATCGCGGTACACGTTCTTCCAACGAATTCATTTGAAAAATGTAACATTCACAAGAATATTTTCAATATTACATCTCTCACAATCCTTAATCTGCCTATGTTTGTGTAACAAGTTACTAAATACACTCTCCAGTTCTTTACCCGAACATTATTGAATTTTAAGTAGGAAATCTTACAACACCAGTCGCCGCAATAGTAATGGGATAAGAATTTGAGGATTCTTTCCAAGAAACTGTTCTACCCGTGGAATTACGTCCAGTTTCGTGATTCCTTTTTTTTTTTTTTTTTTTACCAAGAAAAGGGTGGCTTGTTAAAAGATTGCTTGGGTCAAACTACGGTAATCCGCAGCGTGTATCGCACGCAAAAAGCAACAGTATGTTACAAAATATTCACCGTGTTGTCCCTACGGACGTCGAAATTGCCTCGGGCGAAACACAGACAAAACCTAAGGAAACACTTCCAGGCCACAAATCACCTTAATTTTCTGAGCAATCATCAAGCGGGGACTTGAACGTTTCAAAACCTCTTCAACGTTCCCGCTCTTCAAAAGGAGAAGGACAGATTTCGAAAGACTATTGCAAAATCCACGGGCTCATAACTATAAGAACACATCCAATCTACTCAAATGGCAGAAAGACATCAAATGACTTTTATCTTCTTGAAACATCTGATCCTTCGTTCCTCCGAAGGAATTAAAAATTCTATTCGAAAGTGTATACAAGCTGTTCACCAGATTTCTTTGCAAGCTTCGTCGCTATATCCTACGGGCAAAAATAGGAAATTTCTAAAAAATTAGGATAATATGATACGTATAAAGGGAGCACTGTACATTTAGTAGCATGAAATTAACGAGCAGAGAGAATCTCGTTGCGACTCCATTTAATTTAGAATATTAACTCGGTAAATATAGATTGCATCAACGAATGAATGTAAATTTCATTTATTTACATATTTCCTATTCGAGATCGTTTCACCATAACAAAAATACCCCGGACACTTCCTTTTCCTATAACTTTTTAACAACATATTGGTACATTTCCTACTATTTTTCTAATTTTCTAAGCTTCACGCGTCTCCAACTGACATTAGAAATTATAACGCGAGTTTAGCAATAATTGCAAACTTTACGGGGTTAAATGCCAATTTCTGTTTCCACATTCTTCACAACATTCGTATCTTCGTCGCGATCCCTTTTCAAGAAACAATTCTCGCCAATTTCACTCCAATTTTCCCTCCACAAAGTCCAACAAACAGCAACAAAATTTCCAGGGACGTTGAAATAAAAAGAAAAACAGAGGAGCTCGTTCCTAAAGCTTCACACGTTTCGAAGAGTGGCATTACAGAAATAGTACCGCATGGCGACACGGTTGGAGACGTTGAGGACTAGGCGAGAGAGCGCGCGGAGGATTAGAAATACGAAAGTCTCCCTTGACAGGTTTCGACGGTGGATCCCAGAAGCGCTCGTTGGTAGACGAAGAAGAGGCAAGAAGTGGGTAAGAGTAGGACATGCCACGTTTTCTCTCCCCTTCTCGGTTCTTTCCTTGGTGCTCTTCCAACACCGCGAATCGTTCCTTGCCAGAATTGGTTTAAGAGTTCGCGACCTTTTCCTCCACGGGATGACCCTGCCGCGCGCGCGGATCGTTCGTCTGAGCAATCTTGCCTTTCTTCTTTGGCAAGATTGAAACCTGCCCACTCTCGCCCCGCTTAGAGTCGCCTCGAGCAACAAAATTGCGTTTACCCTCGCGTCGATCGAGAATTAAATCCCGAGGATTAATCTCGCCCCCTCTTCCACCCCTATGCTGCTCAGACCCCGTGAAATACGGGCTGGCGGACTTTCTGAATTCTTTGCCGGCTTTTCGGAAGGTCCTGCTCTCGACTTTCGCCATTTTCGGTTTGAAATTTGCGAAGGATGTTCCTTCCAGTTGGAATTGTGTTTGATGTAATTGTTTTAATACTGCTGGTTCTATTGGCAGATTGTACATTTGCTTTTCAAGTTTTGTTTGCGAAAACTAATGGCGTAACGTGGCTTGTTAATTAATCGGATTATCATAGGTGTTTGTGTGTAGGTATGATTTAAAAAGCAAAATACTTTGCTCCTCGAGAATGAGTAAAAAGTAGTAAACAACCATTCGTTTGATCAAGTAGTAGCATTTTCGATAAATTTGTGATAAATTAAGGAAGGATAACTGTGCAATTACGTCTTGCATAAAAACAAAAGAAAAGATCATCAGCAATTACAGATTTCGCAAAAACTACATCAACACTGTCACAAACCTCGCCCAAAACGCCCGTATCTCTGCTAATGGACAAGCAAAAGAACGATGCATCGTAAAAAAAAAATGCACCCATCTCCTTAAAACGTTAAACCAAAAAACCTATCATTATCAACTACTAATTACAGATTTCGCAAAAACTGCACCAACACAACACTTCCCCCGATACACCCATATCTCCTCCAAGAGCAAACCAAAATATGGCACAGCAAAAAAAAAAGAGAAAAAAGAGAATTCCGTCCCAGAAATTCAACCATCTCCCTTAATCGTCCCTTTTCATCCGTGCCACGATCGCGACGCAGCACCTATTTTCACGGAACATTTTCTCCGCACCGCGAGTTCCCGGCACGCCTTTCTTCGCGTTCGAGGAACTCCGTGCCACGAATTCCCGGCGTTCGAGTATAAAACGAAGAAAAAAAAGAAGACAACCAACCGACGAGAGAGAAAGAAAGAGCGAGCGAAGGAAGGAAAGAAAAAGAGAGAGGCAGCCGGTAAGACGGGTCTCTATCGGTCCCGTGCAAGAGAGTCGGCACGAAAACGCTACCGGGTTCCTCTCTGGTCCGGATTCGGTAGCTCTCAGCCACGATGTACACCTCCCCCCGTGCCCCGTCGGCGATTCCACATTTTTTTCTCCGGCCGCAGAGAGCCGTTCCGTTCGGCTCGGCCGCGCGCGGCTCTAGCGTGTACTTTTTAGCGCTGATCTTTACGGGACAGCCGTGCCCCCTTCTCCTCCACCCAACACGGTTGCGGTTCTCTGCACGCGCTACCTCTTTCTTCGTCCCGGTTACTTCTCCCCTCTCCGCTCCCTCGCTCTGTCCTGTCTCTCTATAGATCCTCTCTCTCTCTCTCTCTCAGTCGATCTCTCCATCTTCGTCTCTCCTTGGTTCGGTGTAATGCGCGGCGGCGGTAAGCCGGCTGGCAGCTGCCTTCCGTGCAACCAACAAGCCCGGTCTGGCCCGTTCCACGACTCTCCATGCGTGGAATCTCCGGAGATTCCTCCTTCCCCTGCTCTACCGCTCCTCAATCTCACCCTTACTCTTCCCACCGTTGACTCCAACACCGCGCGATCGCCTAGGTTTGCCTCTTCGTCCCACGCGCACTTGTTCCCTCTCTATCTCCCACTCGCTCGCTCGTTCGTTCCGTTCTCGCCAAGCTCTCACAGTACTTCGTCCTTCATCTCTCTCTGTCCCACTTAACTCTATCTGTATCCTTCTCCTCTGGCTTCCAGTCAGACGATCACGCTCTGTCTCTCTCGCCCTCGTTCACCGCTCGCGTAACTCTATCCTCGTCTAACTCACCGGTGGCTCGGTTTCCCCCTCTCTCTCTCTCTCTCTCTGGCGCACACACACCGCAGCAGGCGGCTTCGACCCATCGGCACGACGGAACGGACGAGGACGGAGATAGAGCGAACGGAACGGGTCGGGAGTGAGAGGATGCCGAAGTCTGGTCCGCGGACCGGCGAAACTATTGTCCGAATCTCGTCCCGCTTCGGGCTCAGGGGTCCCGTTCGGAGCCGCGGCCGAGGGAACGCGAGCCTTCCAGTCAGATATGAATCTTCGTGCCCGGAGGGCGGCCCGCGCTCGACGCTTAATGGCAGGGGGGCATCCATCCATCCATCGATGGTATGGGCGGTGTAGAGGAGGGAGGGAGAACGACGACGACGCGCCGGAGGAGAGCCTGCGTAATAATTTATTCGGTTTAGCCTCGCTGTCGGGTCTCTCTTCGACGGCGAATCACTGGGGCTCTCCCCCTCGCGACGTACGCCATCGTGTGCTGCGGCTCGTCAAGGACGAGCACACCGTGTACGCCGTTACGTTGTCCGATCGCGCGCACGTGGGGACGGCCTTTTTTTTTCTCTTTTTTTTTTCTCTTCCTTTTGTCGACAGCGCGGACCTTCCCGGCCCCCGGGTCGTCGGTGTTACGTCACTGCGTCGCGACACGCGGACGAGGAGAGGAAATTGGAAACGATTTAGCGGTCGTGCGCGGGTTTTGTAGGATTCCAGACGCACTTGTAGATTTCTTTTTAAGGTAGATGGAGCTATTTTTGCGAGATACATTTGTAGGAGGTAATTGCTACTGCGAACGGTTTTACTTATTGTATTGTAGCATGGTTTTTGGATAATTCTTAGTAGCTGCCCGTCGCTTTTTGTTTTTCTTGTATAATATATATAATAATATATTGTAAAATATATTAAGAATGGGATAAAAATGTGTTTGTTATTTAAAGCGTCATTTTATACGGCAATCGGAACGCAGCAAGTGGTGGGCAGATAAGAAGGAAGATGCTAGTTCGTTTCTAAGAGAAAAACAGTGTTATTACGGTACTGTGAGAAATATTAAGTTTAAGACAATCGTTGAGGAAAAATTTTGCATACCTTGCCCTGTTTCAGACTACACAGCAATTTTTAATTTACTTCTACGAAATATATTTCAGAACTTACATGCTGTGCTGATTGTAACTGTGGCTGCGTTTAGTATTACTCGCGGAGTAGCATACGTCCTTACGAGATAATTCTTCTTATTTCGTATGTTAATGTATAAATATGCAGTTGCATCGAATTATCCGTTTCGATATAAGCACACGTCGTTATAAAATAATTCTTCTTACTCGGGATGCAGTTCCGTGAAATTGTCTGCTTTTAAATGGAAGAGGTTACAAGCTGTACGAGGACTTTCTTGAGTAACTATAGGCGTTGAATAATGCGCTCGAAATGAAGTTTGGTAGGGAGGAAATTGGATCGGTGGTTTCGGTGAATGTGGTAATCAGGTTAGGTTCGTAGGGTCAAGAAGTTTAGAGTGGACGCGTAGGGTAATGAATTAGGGTGGTGAGTGATGAATTTAAAGAATACCTGGAGTCAACTTTTCAAAGATCCTCTGCTTTACAGTTTAACAGTTGTAACAGACCTAATTCATCGTGTTTGATGGTTGTTTGTAATAAATGGAACTTTGGAATTGATGAGGTTTTGCATATTCTGTACCGTTCATGTTCAGAATTAATTCAGGATTATTGCTGGACGATGCAATATGCAACCATAAATCTAACGCATACCTACTTTTTTTTTACTATTATTTAAACACTTTTTGTGTCATGATCAAGTTAGAAAATGTCTTCAAGTTTTGCATTTCAGATGATACTATTTTATTTACTTTTGAAGTCGACTTAGGTTTACTGTTTGCACAACCATAAATCCGACACGCACCTATTCCCCCCCATTTTGATATTTATTGTGTCACCATAAAGTTAAGAATTGCAGCAGAAATTGTAGAAAAAATGTCTGGCATTAAAATTTAACGATAATATTAGATTTTTAAATTTGCATCTTGTTTTTCATGGATTTTCCTTGAACAATGATTCACTCCAAAAGGTATGTTTAATAGGAAAAGTTTGCTTCTATTAGATATCACGTTAATACAATTGTCAATCTTATTTTTAGTAATAAAATCACGTTTGACGTTCGAAGTAAGATGTCACGTATGCTTCATTCCTCTAAGAAATCCGCGTTAAAGACCCGACTTTAATAATTCATTGTTTGGCCTTTATCTCGAATGATTTGCGAACGTTGCAGCCGGCTGTGTATGATAATAGGGTAGTTAATGCGACTTGGGAACGTAAAAAGTTAACGCGACTCGCGATCTTACATGACTTCTGATAGAAAAAGTTAACCTATCCGGCGGAGTTCGAGCCGGTTCTTCTTGTATGTCTGATTTAACGTCATCGTGATTCTCGCGTCGATCTAACGAGAATCTACTTTGAATTTAATTCTTCTTTGGAGAAGAAACATTTTTTTACCTTCCACGGTATTTAATCATTTGTAAATACATATATTGTATTGCGAAACGCGCCGACAAAGATAGTTGTAAAGACGAGGACATGGAATTTGGACGATTAAACTTTCAGACATTTTAACACCTGTCAGAAAATGCGATAGAAGCAAATATGAGCTTCGCTGCAAAGAAATACTGGTGAAAAATTGAAAATTGACCTTTCACTTGCACCATTCTGATTACATTTTAATCATTCTCCAGTATTGTTAGAAGCAAAGGAGATACTTGGGTGTTCAAGTTTTTTCGAGTCACTGAATTTTTTAGGAATTTAGCATTCCTCAACTGTGATTTTCCAACGTTTCACATTATAAGTAATGAAACATCACAAAAATCGTACAATTTCTCCTCTCAAACGAGAACCCTCTATTACACATGCACAACAAGTCGAAAAAGAATCGAACAGTTTTCTAAGAAATTTATCGAAGAAAAAGCTGAAGTGCGAAGGGAGAAACTACGAATATTCAGATCGATTGGTCGCCGTTTAGAAAAATCGTCGTTTCGTACACCACCGAGATCTATCTGAGAAAGCTTGAGAAATCTCGGTCAAGCATCGTCCCTCGAGGAGTGAACACAGGGGGGTGGAGGGACAGTTGTCGTGTCTGGCCGGCACAACGGACTATAAATCTGGAAATCAATCGTGGCCGCGCGCGTCGGGAGAGAAGTGCCGTAAAACGTCCGGAGCGTCGATAATGAACGCGGACAGGCCGGAATACGTTTCCGCGGTATCTTGATAGCGGCGCGGACGTAGGGCGGGGCAGGGAGAGGCGGGTGGGCGTAGTGGGAGTAGCCGGAGGTTCCGGTTTTCCGGGATCGGCGTTGCAGACATGCCGGACGCGGCTTTTCGGATGATTGGCCGGCCAGTGCGGCCGACACGATCGGTTTCCGGTCACGGGCCGTCGGATTCCAGGTCGCCGCCTCGCTCGCTGCGAGTCGACCGAGCGCCGGTCCCTTATCGATTCGCGCCTCGTCGTTAGCGATCCAAGCGACAGAGAGAGAGAGAGTGAGAGGGAGAGAGGAAGAGAGAGAGACTGGAACGGCCACGAACCGGCACAGGAGGAGGAAGGGAGCGGACGGTGGCTTTTTACGAGCGAACCGACGCCGCTTTCAGGATGGAAAAAGCCTTAGCGCGATTGTAACTGCACAGGGGGAATGGCTCGGGCTTACGTGAAAGCGACACCGTCGATGGCTTACGGTGAACCTCGTGGCTTTGCCACGGAATCGCGGGGAATTTCAGACGGGAGTATTGATTCGGGAAGAATTTGATCCGTGATATCGTCGCGTTGTTTAGAATCGGTTGCTCGATCGATGTTCGCCGAGGGGAAGCTGTCTGTGGGATTTGGAGAACTGGTCGTCTTCATTTTTCGCCAGTTTTTTAGATCAGAAAATGGTATCTTCAGGAGACGAATTTTTGAAAGATGTTTGTTCGCAAAGTGGAAAAATTAGAGGTAATGTGAACTTGTAAAGAAATTGAGTTTCCGATTTTTGGGAAAGTTTGTTTAGTATCATTTCCATAAGACGATAAATTTTTAAGAAATATTAATTTGCAGAATGGAAACATTAAAAACAACGCGAAGGCGGAAGTTTCTTTATTTCCTGAAAAATCTTCATTTTTTCAAATTGGTGGATTTTCGTTGTAAAAGCGAGTATTATGATTAGTAGTTGACTTGCTGACGAAAAGTCATTGCATTAGTCACTTGTATTAGAATGTCGAAACAGAGAAGAGGTGTGTTAGCTTTACTTAATAGTTGCAGCGACTTATTGCGAATGAGTGATATTTGCGAAGATCAACTCTTATTTGTAAAATGTTGGATTCTATTTGAAACTTGGCTATTTAACGAATTAACACATTGCCAACTGTTTGTGTTGCAAGTAATTGTCAGCTCATAGTACTGCCTTTTCTAGCTTAATTAATTTCAGCTGTAATTCATTTCTGAGCATGCAAGACAAATGAGGTCTTTTCATAAATCATTTGTGAAATAATTAGGGCAAATGAATTAGACAATTTCCACAGTCTTACAAAACGCACAGAACATTCTAAAAACACTTGGAGCTCCAAATATTTCAAACCTCCTCGAAGAAGGACCAAACTTCGCCTACTTTTAAACGCTAAATAAGTCTCTACGTCTCCAATAAAACAAAGAAAGACCCAAGAAACATAGCTCAATTTCGAAAAAAAAAAAAAAAAGAATTTGTCTAACTCTTAAGCATACCGTATTATTAATCAGTTAAAAATTCCATATCAAATAAGATCCATTTGTCACAAGCGTTTCCTCGAGCTGTAATTTCCCCTCCAACCATAATTAAAATCTAATAAATCATTTCGCCATCGGTACCGACTCCTTTTCTAAACCAAAAGCACACGCCGTATTTCGTACAGGCAAACACGCGCATCTTTTCTTCCTTCGCATTATAATCGTCACATGCACCGGCGGAACCTTCGACGAGGAGCCTCTCTCACTCCACAAAAGGACACTGAATTGCAATTCGTACAGTCCCATTGTTACCGCGACGTGGAATAAATCGTTAAAATGAATGAACCTGAGGGTTTTCGCCCACGCTTCATAACAGCGCGGAAAAGGGAAGGGAAGGGTGGGGTGTCTGCGTCGTTCGGGGCTTCCTAAGTACCTAACGCGAAGGAGGAGGTGTCGAGCAGAGAGGATGGCCTTGCTCCCGATAAAACCGCGCGATTTGCGGCTCGAGCAGAGGCGACGTGCAAAAAACCCTTGGGAACTGACGGTGAAGCCGACCCTGGCGCGCGCGCGAGCGTCTCTACTTTTTGTCCACTTTTTTCCCCCCTCTCTCTCTCTCTCTCCCCCTCGTTCCGTGCCGTTCGCCCGCGATGGAGGAACGGGTCGTGTGTACCAGGCGGGTTGAACGGGTCGGGAAAAGAATTCCGCGTTTTTCCCCGCCTCTTTTTTTTCTCTTTCCTTTTTTTTTTTTTTGCTTCATTCGTTTCCAGCCAGAAGGTAAAATGTTAAGTAATACCGTAAGTAACGGGCAAGGACAGAGAAAGGGAGATAGGGAAAGGAGGCGAGATGAAGCGAGAAGGATATAGGCGGAGAGAGGGCGACGAAGTATGTCGAGTATCTAGCGTCTCGAGGATCGATAATCGGGCGGAAAGGTAACGAAGCGCGTTCCGCTATAAATAAAACAGCAGTTCCTCTCTCCGTGAGAGATCGGCTGCGAAAAATGCTGGAAACTTGGGCCGAATTAGCGGACCTTCCGAGCCACGGGTGTATAACGACATCCTGGAAAAGTTGAGGTCGCCTGGGGATTTTTAAGCGTGTGCCGACCTCCCGCGAACGATGCTGCCACTTGAAGCTACAGATCAATGCGCGCCGTGGAACACACTCGAGATCTCTCTGTTTTCGAATCGAGCCTCGATCCGGTGACTTTGACGTGCGTCGAGACGCGTTAAGTCTCTCACGGGATGATCTCGCGTAACGATCGATGCCGATCGCGGGTTATCGAACTGCTGGAGTTTAGGAAAAGTGAGAAATTTTTGTGTAATTATCGACACACACGGTGTACACGGGGATTTAAAGAGGAGACGCTTGCCGAGTGCAAAAGGTCAAGGGTTAAAATCAAACTTTATACGCAAGTACGACCCACGTTGTTTGCGTCACGAGTGTCACACTGTGCCGCGGAGCAAAGGAAAGTATTGGAAATAGTCTTTTAACTTTGTAGTATGCCATTTATTGACGGACTCGGAGGAAACGTCTTTACGCTATTGAATCTTCTAAAGGACTGTGTCTGGGCACCCAAAAAGACAGTTGGGGTCCCCTTATACCTAGGAACTGTTTACTCTATGGTATCGCATTGTGACACCAGACACATCTGGTGGAAGGCTTAGTGCCTTTGTTTAAAATAACGCGGAGACATTTTTCATTTGTGTTATTAGAAATAATCCAACAGAAAGGATTAAATTCGATTTATTCGAGACAGTTGGAACCAGCAGTCACCCTCTTACGTAAAAACTCTCTCTCTCTTTCTCTCTGACTGAGGAGGCAAAATGGTCTCGATGAGAATAGGGAGGGATAGTTGGGGCGAAGAATTCCGAAGATACTGCGTTCGGTCAAAAAGCGTCTGATTAGCGGGAGGAGCAATTTCGCGAGTAACGCAGAGAGCGTTTCCTCGTAGCGGGGCCGCTTTACGAGAACATTCTTCGGAATTCCAGCGGTTCGCGAACACTCTCGCGTCCGAGGGCTCTGTAAATGCCACGAGCCTGGAGGAAAGTCGATACCACCACCTCGGACTTCCGCCGGTCAGCTCGTAAAAGAAACACCGCCGCGAGAAACAAGATCACCGGCTGGCTACGAAGCCGCTCGAAAAACCGAACCAGCTCTCCGAGAGCCCCGAGCTTTCTCGGTTCTTCGCGACATGACTCTGATTCCTTTCTGTTTTTTAATCCTTTATCTACCTCCTAGCGTAGGTTATTTTGTAGGACTCAATATTGTATCGACAGCGGTGCTCGGTTATATTGAACAAATCTGGTCCGCTCTTTTCAATTCTCGCGAGCACGGTAGCGTTTCGATTCCAGGAATTCGTTCTTGACAAGACGAGAGAGTAGATAAAAGGAGAGCGAGCAAGTAACGGCGATCGAGACGCGGCACTTGAAAGAGATACCGCTTGCGTCGCAATGAGTGATTCTCAATGTTGAACATTTCGATTTCTCTAATTTTCGTCGTATCTTTGTGAAAGTTGTATCGAGGAATTGGCGAGATTCTCCCGATGAAAATGAGTACAAACGTGACATAAGTTGGACTAGTTTCACCAGTCGTCGATTTAAATACCCCGGATTTTTCAGGGTGCTTTTAAAATTGATTATTGTTAAAACTAGCCCGATTTATATCGTGTTTGGACTCGTTTCTATCGGGAGAACTTTACTAATCCATTGGTATAATTCCCATAAAGATGGGATGAATATTGTTGCATTGACCATTTATGACTTTTGTAGAAAAGCGCTGTTAGAGCTCTGGTTTTTCACTATTTACGACATCCTGACACTGTTACAACTTAAGGTCTTACTTATAGGATCGCACAGCAGTTAAACCTTAACTTAAACTTCTCGTACAAATGCAACATTCTAATAATTAAACCCACTGTACCTAAATTTTCAATATTTCTCACAACGATACTACTTCAAAAGTCCACCAAACAGTGTTCTTAAAACGTACAACTTGGAAAACCTCACATTCGCCTCCCCCGTTGAACGCAGCCCATAAAAATAAATCAAGCCTTCCTCGGCCAAATCGCATTACCAATTTACCCTTCCCAGACTCCCTCCACTCGAACGAAAACCTCTCGCGTCCCACCGCGAAGTATGATCCACCGAAGCACGGCCATTGCGACCTTATCTAAGCCAGACTAAACGTTGTCTCTCCGGATCTGGCCGGAAAGAATCGGAGAAGCAATCGGCGGCGGCGGCGGCGAGTTCCAAGGCAGAAGATCAACAAATATCCAAGGCGCACGCGAGATGCGCGGGGCTGTGCAGGGGCGGCGAGGGAGTTGGTCAAATAAACGTGAACGCGAAAGGAGGATCCGCGGCTGAGAGACTCTTTGTTCCGTCACCGAAACCCAAACACTTTTTCACTGGCTGTGCAGCAGCTTCTCTCCTCTCTCTCTCGTAGTATGACCTCGCGGTTCCTCCGCGTTTACCTTCGACTTGGAAGCGTGTCACTCCCTCTCTCATTCTCTCCACGTGTACCATTCGTCTCTGTTCCTCTTTTGTGCACCGGTATCCTTGTTCCCGTTGGCGGCGTCCCGCGGCACTCAACGGGGGCCGGGTCGTTTATCTAAATGGCTACTGGGTGGCCTGGCTCGCAAGCGTCCTGTCCCACCGGACGAAAACTAAGCCGGGAGTCGGTCAGAAGAAAGGAGCCTGGGCCCGAAAAACAAACGTCGATATAGGCGGGGGCCCAGATAGATTGAGGCGTATATATACGCGTTCCAACGTGGCGGCTCTCTTTTCTCTTCTTTTTCGACCGGCGGAGGGACGGAGGCAGGGAGAAACGGTGAGAAGCAAGTGTGATAGCTAAACGAATCTAAAACCCATCTCTCTCCCTCTGTTTCACTCTCGTTTTCTGCTACTTTCTCGTATGTACTACTCGTACAAACTTGAAACAGTTGTAGCTTTATTGTTAATCATCCCCTCCAGGCTTGCAAGATCTTAGACTGCAAGATAGACAGGGTGGTGTCGTGAGAAAGTTACAGGCTTGCAACTGGTGGTACAAAATTTACAATTTTCTCACCTTTCCATATATTTAACGCGCTTTCATTTCACGAAAATTTTTGAAAAATTTCATATTTCTTGTGGCAAATGCACCAAATCAGGGTTAAAATTGACAAATCCTTCGTCTAAACGGTGGCAAAACTTGTACCCATACAGCGAGTCTCGAAAAAATCGGTAAGTCCAAGGATCGGACGATTTGGAAGTGGTGGCGCGTAGACGATGTGACAAGGGGAGCAGAGGAGAGGCAGTTCCGAGTATACTCCTCACGGGCTCGACCGGCCGGTTGTCGTTCCTTCACGTAATGGAGGTAATCCGACCTCGTTGAGAATATTTAACGGCCGGCCGCAATGATACCGTGCCACTTTCGCGCCGCTTCCTAGTATCGTTGTTATGTAACGGACACGCCGCCACCTCGGGACCATTTCAATGACTACGATGGACGGCGGTCGCCTTGCCTAGATCCGCTCCTCCTCGTCCAGCGGCGCGGCGCGGCGCGTTGCGTGCCAGGACAGCGCGTTACGCGCCTCACGAGACTATTTTCAGAACACTTCCCTAACTTCTTGACGTCAGCACCCGGCCGTCACTTGCGTCACCGAGGAGTAGGCGAGTCTGGTGCCGGATGCTTGTGCTCGCCTTGCCAGACGGCTTTTCTGGCTTCGAGCGGCGGGCTTCGGGGGTGTTTTTTCCGAGATGTTGAATGTGCCTGTTGACCCTGTACTATCTTGGATTTGGTACATGTACGTCGTTGGGTTTTCTGTTGGATTTTCAGGAATTTTTTGGGGTTTGATGCGAGTGGTGCGCTATTGGCAGCTTTCGAGCTTGTTAGCTTGTTTCTCTTTCTTGCATGATAGTATTGTCTGTGTTCAGCCAAAAGACACTACGCTTTTGGCTGAGAGTGACAACCCTGGTGCGTTCTTTCGTTCGATTGTACGCTTTAGGTCTTTGGTTCAAAACTGACCCGAAATCTTCATCGTTGTTTTTAAGCTTCAACTCTTTGCAAAGCGTTTTTACCTTCTAAACGCTCTGTGGACGCCCTTTGCCCACAGAAACGGGGGTGAAATGATAATAACACGCACATAGCTTGAACAAACTGATTCGAATAAAATCTGTACGTTTTTGGGCAATAATTGACCGAATGCGCGCTTCCCAAAAATAATTGCGACCAATAAGGCTACCATGCCTACGGACAATACGACCGCGAACAATTGATATTAAAAATTTTCATTTTGGAAATGTGTGTCGACGTGAAAATAATGGAGATTCTCATAGAGAATTGTTAAGGGAAGTATAGTCGTCCACCCAAGGGTTGAAAATATGAAAATAGCTGAACAAATACGCAAAACACTGTGTGTAATTTGAGGTGCAAAGTGTTAGGTAGAAACTATTAACGGAGGAAAGTGTGAATTGAAGATGAGTAGGTAGGTTCGCGAAGAATCTCGGCCGAGACTGATTTGTTACAGCGAAAGAACAGTTTATTGTTCTCGAGAGCATAAAATACCGATAGATGTCAAGCTGTTGAATTATTTCCTGTTTTCCATTGAATTGTTTGTAGTTTCGACATTGTAAGCACACGTCCGTTTAGTCTTGTTGCCGATGCCTCGGCTGTTTGCACGAGGAAGGTTACTTTCTTCGAATTTATAGAGTTAGACAAGTTCTAAACGATATTCTCCTCTACGTTCGTCACAGTCAATTATAAAGAACACGCAGTTGTTCGCATGACGCGACAGATACTATTCCTGTATCCCGCATTGAACATTCCCACCAGAAATATACAAGCAAATAAACGCGACTTTGAACATTAACCAACATTGTTTAAACGAGCGTGTTGGAAATAGTTCAAATTTTCTATAACTAAATGTCTGACTTGTTGAGACAGAACAGCCTGGCTGTGATAAATGATAGATCAATTTCGGTATCACGCACAAGACACGTTTACCTCGACGATGTTTTTCTATTTGGAGGGTGGCTATGAAAAGATCCGAGAGATTAATGCATTTTCTAATGCGTTTTCTGTGAATAATCTCGAGGTATATCGATACGACAAACTTCGATCGAATTTTCTACGAAATATTTTTAAGGTTATACGTAGTGTGTAACAAAAATCCCTAGACTCTGAGTTTAGTCACCTATTATGGTGGTGGAATGGAAGACTCTGAAAACGGAAGAGTGATGCCTTCGTAGATAGGCAATTTTACCGAGTGAGATCAAATGTTAAAAATACTTAAAGTTGAAAAAGAAAAAAAAGTTTTAGTATGTAAATCGAAGATTTCGCAATTTCAGTCTGGGAACTTTTGTTACACACTGTATATCTTAGATATTCAGTTTCTCGTTAGATCAGTTTAAAAAGAGAAGCACGACACCTTCTTAATTAAGCAGGTAAACCCGCCAAGCGACGTCAGATGTTCAAAATATTTCAAATATTAGAGAAAAGAAAAATTTGCAATCTGAGTCTGGAAAAATTTCGCACAAATATTCTCAATAATCAGTATCTGAGCTTGCACTTCCTATTTTACCATCCACATAATTTATCTCGTCAGCTGAATTTCCAAACGAAGATGAAACAGATTTTTGCCATCGAGATCATCGAGAATCTTCTCGTAAATTGGAAATCGAAATTACAAGAGCCGTGTATTTAGGGATTAGTCGATATCACGGACATCGTGTTACACGCGTATGCACGAGCTGCGAGAGCACTTGACGCTCGTGCAACGCGTTACGTAATCCGAAGTTACCGAAACGACGGCGGCGCGGTAACGATACTCCGCGGTAACTTTCTTGCCGCTGCTTCGTTAACCCTACCAGGTCTTCGGGGATCTCGGCTGATCCCCACACATTTCTGGCTTACCTACAACTTACTTCGCCCCGTTCAACTATTAATTGTCCCGGCAACTTGCGAATCGTTACGTGACGTTAACGATCGCCCGCTGGCTGACCGGACCCCTCTTCCGTTATTTCCGCGTGAATCCTTGTGGATCGTACGTTCCATCGAGGACTTTCTCTCGGTTCACCGATTCCCGTTTTTATCGCGTTTTAACACTTTTGGGGCGATCTGGGCCGTTAACGACCCGGGCAAAAGTTTGCCCTTGGCTTATTTCTTCGAGGGGGGTTGTTATTTTTATTGGGAAAGGTTTGAAATATTTGAGTCTGGAAGTCTGGAACAGTGGAGAAATTAGGCTTGGATATAAAAGGATCTTTTCTCGGTTGGTCGAGTCACGTTTTTATCGTGTTTTAAGACTATTTGGGCGATCTGGGTCATTAATGACCCGGGCAAAATTTTGTCCCTGGTTTATTTTTATTGGGAAAAATTTGTCATATTTGAGTCCGAAAGTCTGGAATAGTGAAGAAATTAGGCTTGGATATAAACGAAGGATTTTTTCTTGGTTCGTTGATTCGTTTTAATCCTCTTTGGGCGATCTGGGTCATTAACGACCCAGGGAAAATTTTGTCCTCGGCTTAGCTCTTGGAGAGGGATTTTGATTTTCATTGGAAGAGGTTTTAAACATTCGAGTTGACGAATCATTATGCGATGTAGCAGAGACTTTGACAAGTGTCTCAGAATTTTTTCAGATTTTTTCAAAGCCTGGAATAGGGAAGAAATTAGGCTTGGATATAAAGGACCTAGTTTTGTTTGTCTTAAAGTTCAAGGTGGTGATAAGACGAAGAGTAACGAATTGCTTGAGTCCGATGATTTCCTCAAAAATCTTGCACTTTTCTGGATGACAGAGCCTCGTACGTTCTCACAACACGTTCCTTCTTACCTTTGATTTTACGTTCACTCTCTGCAGCGTTGGCATGCATTTGAGAGTCACGTCGTGTGAAATCGTTTCACTTCTTTTTGAAGGATACTTCAGCACATTGTCAATCGTATAAGTTACACTTGGCGAAGTGCTTCTACGGAGACTTGCGGCAAAATCTGCGGAGAATCTCGAGTCGTAGTAACTAACAATATGAAATTTCGGCACCAAGATGAGACGGGTCAACGCTTCTTCGCCAATAACGTAGTAAAATGTACATCCACCGGAACATTGGCGAGGCAACAACGTGCGTAAGGGTGAAATTTTCGACGGTGGAAAAGCAAAGCAAGTGGAACGAGAAGCATACGAGATCGTACTCGAAACAGATCACCCGTTAGGCGACTCCTCGAACACGCCCTCCCACGCTTGGTTCACGCGACTCCCTGGTGAATTTTTTTAATCCGTTTCGTCGGCGCGTTTGCGTGGCGGCCACGCGTTGTTTTCCGCCCCGTTCGCGGCCGCCTCGACGGCCGGTCGTTCGTTTAAAATGCAAACTCGCGGTCCGCGGGGTTTTAAAACACCCGCTATACCCGGATTTCGTTGCGCCGCAAACTTGGCCGGTGCCGTCGCGCCTCCTACGGATTTATGTCGCCACTGACGCGCTTCTATTCTGGAGCTCTCGTCGCCGGACATTTTCCGGCCGGCTTCTCCTTTCCACGCGTTCCTCGCCAGCCACGATTCTAGAGATCGAACTACTCGTTGCGATTGTGAATCGTGGTAGAATTAACAAGAAAATGATTTTTTTTTTAAAGAATGTAGGTTAGTGTTTTGATTGCTTGGCGAGTTTCTCAGAGGAATAAATTGGAACGTGAAACTGTGATGTCGGAGGTTTAAGTTAAACGAGTTTAATCTAGTTTTTAATTGGTAATGTTGATCATTTTGTTTGAGAGGTAATAAGCCTAAATATACAGTAGATGATTTCGTTTCGAGTAGATTTTCATTCGTATCTATCACTCTGCAAACCCTATTCATTTTCTCATTTTTGTATTACAATATTAGCATTGTCAGTGTCAGCGAATCTAGTGTCTGAGAGGGGAATTCTGAGTGCGTCTAAATCTTAGAAATCCATAAAAATTCATAAGTAAATTAATCGGCAGTAATTCCAGAAGAAAGAAGAGTTCCAAGTCAATCCAAATCTTAACCTATTGAAGCTTAAAAGTCGCCAAATTAATTGTCGCTAATTCCATAAGAAGAAAGATTTCCAAATCATTCCAAGTCTTAACCTATTGAAGCTTAAAAGTCGCCAAATTAATTGTCGCTAATTCCATCGGAAGAAAGATTTCCAAATCGTTCCAAGTCTTAACCTGTGCAAGCCCAAAGGTCGCCATATTAATTGTCACTAATTCCATCGGAAGAAAAAATTCTAAGTCAATACTTAACCTATGCAAATATAAAAATCGTCAAATTAGCGATCGATAACTCTGTGAAAAATAGGAGTTCCAAGTCGATCGAAATCTCGATCTACGTAGATACAAAAATGGCGAAATTAACGACGAGTAACACCGTGAAAAATAAGAGTTCCACGTCAATCGAAATCTTAACCCGTGTAAGCATGAAAAGTTGCTGCTCCCTCTCGGTGCACGCGAATATATCGCGTCGATATCTAAGCGAGATAGGAAGAGCCCATAAAAGCCCCGCGGCCCTTTCGCGCGCGTTTAGCACCGGCTTACGCGACGTTTCGCGGGACGCTCGTTTCTCTGCTCCCTCGTTCAAGCTTCTCTCAGCCAGCGCAATAATATTCTTTGACGCGGTCTCTTCGTTATCCCCGTGCTCTTTTGCAAGCTGACGGATTCTCGAGGGGCCTGGAATATCCTGGTGAACCTCTTTTCCCTTTCCCTTCGCCTCTTACGCGCATGGAAAGCGACGAAAGCGGCGGTAGATTCGTGGGAACTCTTGCGTCGACCGAGGAATTCTGCTCGCGTTCCTTTTTTATTTATGGGGTAAAAGTCGTCTGTCGCGCGTTACGGCAAGGAATATTTAGAACAGTTCCAGCTGCAGATAGAAATCACCGGTTAACCCTTTCGCGACTCTCGGAGTTGCTCGAGCAAAAATTCATCTTCGTTTACTCGAATTGTCGGAGAATAGAGTTCTAAGTTCGTCGAAATTTTATAAATCCATAAAAATCCATAAGTTCGTAATTTAGTAACTTCGTCAGAAAGGAACGTTCGATGTTCATCTGAATTTTAAGTTAAGTTAACTCTGTCTTCGACATAAAATTAATCCTCGGTAACTCTGGTCTTAGATAGAGGAGTTCTAAATCCACAAAAAGTCATAAATCAGTAACTCCAAAAATGAATGGTCAATGAGAAGATTTGTAAGTCTATTTAAATCTTAGTCTACGCAATTACAAAAATCATAATAAAGAAGACTTCTAATTCTATTCAAATCGCGACCTACATAAACACAAAGATCGTCAGATTAATTGTCAATAACCCTAACATCAAAAATAGGAGTTCCAAGTCCACCTGAATCTCATAAATCTGTAAAAATCCATAAAACTACAAGTACCCAAAATTGATCGTCGATAACTCCACCAAAAACCAGAGTTCAACGTCGACTGAGACGATCTACAGATAAATAACAAATTCTTGAGAAAGGTTACTTCCGTGGCGAAAGGGTTAAACCGTGTTTCGAACGATATTCCACGTGTCCCGTTCGCCGACAGATACGCTCGTGGAACAATTCTCCCGTGTCCGTCCCTCGACGTATCGCTTCCAGCGGGTATCGACCCTTATTTGGCATAGGGGGTGGTCGAAGATCCTAGCCCACAGGCCGAGATCTCGAGTTACACGCGCTTAACTTCTCCGATCGGAGGGGTTATTGGTCTTTGCTGGCTGAGTCAGACTTTTGGCGGAGGGAAACCTCTGCCCGGAAAGACACTTCGTCGAAACGGTGACTGTCTTGGACACAGCTTTGTACGTTAACAATTAAACGACGGGTTACTCTCGGGAAGAAGGAAGTTTAAATTAGTAACTTTGGTAACCCAAAAATTCTGATTTTTTTGAAACTTTGCAGATTTGCAATTTTTTCCTTTTTCGCCCTTTTTCGGTTCTTCCGGGCGAAAACTGCCCTTCAATGAAGATAGGTGTTATTACCCTATTTCCCTGCATATCTTTGAAATTATAGTAGATATGAGAAAATGTTTAGAATCAAAATTGAATGGCTGTTAAATTAATAGATGTACAAATATTAATTACAACCTATTAACACCTAATTTACAACCTAATTTAACCTATAACAACGTGTCAGATATCGGTAAGAAAAACCCATCGTAACCCCAACTTTCGTTTGAATTCGTAAGGCTGAGGATTAACAAACGTAATTAATCTGTAACAGATTAGCTTTTGTTACCTGATACGGTACTAAAACAGTAAATGGCTGACGCTTAGATGTATAGACAGAAAGGAAATCATAGATTGAGGTAATCCATAACACACCAATTCCCAAATGTCCCCCTTCCACCTCGAACATCGCACACAACAACACACACGTCAGTGCTCGATCAGAATTCACCCGGCAGAAGATCCAAGGAACGCCAAGAAGGCGCACGAAGGTCCGATAGATACCGGTAGCCTAACGGAAAACAAAGCACGACAGTTCGCGTTGCTGCTTTGTATTAAACATTAAAACGAGCTCGTAGAACGGGGTGGCTGTAAGTGGCATACATATTCAGTATCGACACGGTTCCAGACAGATCTCGCCTCGTCGAGGCACACGGCCAGTGTGCTGCACTATGCACGCTCGTTATATGCCAATACGCATTGCGTGACACGACCATCCATAGGCGACAGAATGCTCAGCCATCTCTCTCTCTCTCTCTCTCTCTCTCTCTCTCTCTCTCTCTCTCTTTGTGCCGCTTCTCGGCCGTATTCAGCCGTGAAACTCACTCCAGCGCGTTTACATAAGCGCAAGCCAAGACACATACACCCTCTCAAGTAGGTTAATCTCTGCCCGTTTCGATCGAACCCCGGCTATCTCGAGCAGGGTGGACGCTGTCTGACCCCGGAACTCTGCTGGATCATCGACGATTATTGGGGCTCCGGGGGATCGAGGTCGCGGTCTCGAAACGCCGTTACGCCATGAAATTTCTGGTTCGCGAGCAATTCAGGGATGGGTTGCTCGGTTTTTGGGAGGAGGGGAGAAGGGCAACGGACGGACGGACGGAGGACGATGAGTGAATTAATTAGGAATCGAGCTGTCGGTTGCACGGTTTCTCTATGGAAGTTCTTGCACACGTTGAGGAATGGTGTTTTTTATGTTTTGCGAATGCTGAGGATGATCGTGTCTTGTGATCGACGTTGTTACGGTATTGATGAGTTTTTCGATTTTAATCGATCCTGTCGATGGTCACTGAGATTAGGAGATAGAAAAATGTTTCACTGTTTTGTGACTTCATTTTTATGTCAGATTTGTAAGAAGAGCATTGCTTCGGTTCTTGTCGAGATATTTGAATAACCGATGAGTTCTTCGATTTTAATTAACCCTTTCGCTGGTCACTGAGATTAGGAGATAGAAAAATGTTTCACTGTTTTGTGACTTAATTTTTAAGTCAGATTTGTAATAGATAGAAGGAAGGAATATTTGAACAATTAAGGTTATTCCCTTAATCCTTTACCTCCAAAATTTCGGATCTCATTGTTTTCTTCGTTAATTTCTTCGACTTTCTTTTGAGAAGACTCTCACTTTATCCCATCAATAATTATGACAAACGTGAACGTCCAATCGAGTGTGTAATTTAACACTTTAAAATTACATTTCTCACGAGTAAATCGTCTAACGAGTATATCCCCCGGTGCCAAGGCCGTAGTAAATCAATGTTAAAGCAATTGACAATCAGCTACAACTTGCACTGCTTCAAATACAATTACGAATTCGCTTACAGTTCCATATATTTCATTAAACATCTTACAGTCTTTATATATACCTTCGTCTACCTATGATAAACTACCTCTATGAGTTTCACTAATCGTAAAAAGTACCATCCGTTACATTATTCCACTATATTTTGCAGTCAAGGTTCAAGAACTTCCTCCTCGAAGAATCTTACACCTCGATCCATCCGCAAATATTTTTTCCCGAATTTAAAATCGAACCACTACACACACACACACACAACACCGTCCGTGTACAACCAGAGAGACGGAGCTTATTTTCAGACCGCAACCCGCTTCGTTCGCTGGCTGCACGGAATATTTCAGTATTATAATATCCCGATAATATCGGTTGTCGGGTCCGTTTTAACCCGGCGGGACTGCCTATGTTCAGCCCCGTTCACTGAAAATTGAATGATCGCGCGCCGCTTCGATATTTGCGCGAGAGCATCGATTTCCGTTCGCTAAATACGGCGCGAAGGAGCGACAGAGAGAGAACGAGCAAGCGAGAGAGAGAGAGAGAGAGATAAATGGATAGATAGACACGGAACCGTCGCCACGATTACGTCCAATTACGGACCGTGAGGAGAGGCCAGAAGGGGGCGGGGGTGTGGTGGGAGGGAAAGGGGATGTCGTTCGATCGGGCTCACGGCGTGTTATCTTAAGGCGGCGGTCGCCTAGATATCGGCATTGTTATCCCGCCTGACCGCAGCCACTTAACCGAGTCGTAAGCCCCACACGAGTTCAACTTTACCCTTCAACAGGTGTTTAGGGAAATACAATAATGTCGCGCATGCGCCCGTAACTTCTTAAGGTCGGAAAGTTCGTTCGAACAATCTGACCGCGGACCGTCACGCCACCCGCTCCGCCAAGTTAATTGAGTTTCTGGACTAGTTGGAATTTTTTCCTCCGACCGGCTAGCTCCGCGTCGCCCTTCGACGTTGTAAATGGGAAACATGAAGGGTTCGAGGGAGGATAATCGATGTGTGAAATTTGAATCGAACTCGCGTGATCTTTTTCGGTTTACGGCGAGGTTTGACGGTTTGGGAAAATTGAAACGTGTTTCTTCGTGATACTTGTTTCTGTGAGATGATTTAGAACGGTTTTTGGGGTGGAGGAATGTTTGAAAGGTTAAGAATATTTGTGTGTGATTATTTGTTACGGTTATTGCAAGTTTTTAGGTGTTGCAGGAAAGGGGGAATTATTTGAAATTAAACGGGGTTGTTTTTGGTAGAGATCTGTCTTATCGGCGATCGGAGAATTAGCAGGGTTTTCCTGCCTTGCCGACGACAGGGAAGTGTGTGGAGTTTCTGTCGGTAATAGGATTGCAGGAATCTAACTTACAGCCGTCGCAAAGGAAGAAATCTTTTCGCTTGCTGCACGGTTGTTTGCAACCGGTTAGATGGCACTGAACCGCACAAAAGCTACTCTTGCTCCTTAAATATTAAGTTGCAGAATATGAATTAATAGAAAGCTTAGATGCTTGACTTTGCTCGAGATATGAATTCATTATTAATGCTAATAGGTTAAAGAAAATCTATGGAATGTGTGAAGTAACGTTTAATAGAATGGCAACGGTGTGTATTAACGTGACGCATTCTAAATTTCCTGGAACTGACCATGTTTTCTCTATCTACTAGAGCTATTTAAAAGTTAGATTGAATTTTTAACTATGTCATACGTTGGTTTCAGACGTTAAACGGCGCCGAGGGTACCGTTCCACCCGGAAGAGTGTACAAGAAAGTCGCGATCGTGGAGAACTTCTTCGACATTATTCATGCTGTCCATGTTGACCTTGAGGGTCGTCCGGGAAAGCATGCCGGTCAAAAGAGAACGTACAGGACGGTAAGTTTCAAACAGAAATATCTGCCTATTACCTTCTCGCTGACTTGATGCGCTTAGAAATTGAGGGGTACATTAAACTTCGGACGAAACACTGACAAATTGAATATTTCTGTCAAAAATACCAGTTTCTTTCTTTGCTTTTCTCAAACGTAAAAGATTAAACGTGATTCAGTGAAGATATCTTTGTTCGAGGATTAATGGAAATTACTAAAGGTGCATCTTTATGTGTGAAATTTGTGATGTCAAATACTTGTTAAAAAATCACTTTAAGTTAATTGGAATATCGTTGCAGTCCTACAATAATAATTATCAATTCTTGCTTCTCCCACCAAATTGTAAAATTCTAAAGGTGCGCGTCCATTCGTTGCATATCCGCGTATCGTACCACCGTTGCGTATCAATTTTCACGTATCAAAATTGCGTATCAAAATTAATCACAGTTTACAAAAATTTACTCACGTGAAAACGTGATTAATTTTGATACGCAACGATGCAACGCCCTTCAAAATTGATACGCAACGATGATACGATGGAAACGCACCTTAAAAAAATATGAATAAGCTGTCTACTGGCCATCTGTTTATCGTCACGCGGAGCCTAAAGCGGAAGAAACCGAGGGTTAGAAAAATGAGAGGTTTCCTCATAGATCACGAGCAAGCCAGGTCAACGGACAATTTCGGTTAGAACTTTGCAGTAACTCTTCGTCGCCACGAATAAACCAATTACATTCGAAGACGACTTTATTCTTCCCTTCCACAAAAACAAAAAGTATTGCAACCACCACAAAAGGGTTAAACACTATTCTCGAAACTTTCCAATCAGATTTCGAACGTTCCAAAAACATTACCAACTTTACCCTAACAGCAGCACCGCGGAAGAAACAATTTTTCCCGGGGCGGAATCCATCGTGATTCGAATTCAATCAGAAAGCGGTCTCTCCCCCGGAGGAGGTATATCTCGGATGACCCCCAATCGGGATCGTGAGCGCGCCGAATTCTTGCATGGTCAGCCGCGACACGCGATATTTACCGTTCCCTGGGGAGAAGGCACCGAGGCATTCAAGCGTCGAACACTCGATACCACACGTCATCTCACGTGTTCCGGCGCGCGTTTGCGTAAACCTCTCTCCGGGGTATCATATCTGGTCCGTGACACCGTCCTCTCCGCCCGCGCGCGACCCGGTCGGTTCTCGCCCTCTTTCTCCGCTTGTCCGTCGTTCCTCTTTCTACCGTTCGCAACCCCTCCGACCTTCCTAGCCGCCCGCGCGTCACTCCTCCTCTCATTCCTCTTCTCTCCTCTCCTCCTCCACCCCGCCATCCCTATCCCATTCGAGCCGCGTCGCGTCCTCCTCTTTCTCTCTCTCGACCGCCGCGATCTGCTTGTGATTCAAAACCTCAGGACACTTGTTGCATTGCCTGCTTACTGGTGCACCCACACACGGTTACCACGAGCTCGCGTTCGCGCTCGCGCGTCCGCGTGTACACGCACGCACGCGTGCACGGCAGGCCAGTCGCGTAGCGCGCGACCCTGGAACTGTTTTAACGTTTAAGTCGCCGTTACAAGGCGCGATTCATCGGCTCGCGGGAAACCACCCTCCGCGCGGCGGCGCGTTTCACCGTTTCGCTTCACGCGGTGCTGTTTAGGGAGAAGGGGCGCCTATGTAACGGAGCTGTGAAAGTTCTGGGTATGTTAGGTTCGTTTTTTTTTGTTGGTGGGCGGGGGGTGTTGGTTTTAATTCTTGCGTGGGTAACCAAAATTTTCGTGGGTGTTTCAGGGTTTAATTTTTGAAATTGTTTAAATAAACTTTTATTTTGGAAACGTATGTCGACAGTTCGTTCAGACGTGCTTAATTAGACAGTTAAATGTCGACTTTGATTAATTTGGGATTTGTAATGGTGTTTATATAAGAATTGGAAAAGATTTGTAATAGATTGAGATTGGACTGAAGTTTCAGTATTCTGTATAGAGTTAAATGAAATTTTCGTATCCAAGTTTCTGTATTTTATCAAATTTCATCAAAATTTTGAGTATTTAAATCGTTATAAATATTGCTTCAAAATTTTTATATTTTTTGTAATCATTCTACTTTATTTCATAGACAATATTGATTCAGTGGTGTAGAAAAATTGTTCAGAGGTTGATGTAGGCAAAGATTTTTTTTATCGAACGAATGAAAGTATCCAACTTTTCTAAAATTTAAAATATTCATTTAAAGCCTAAAGTTTAAGTATATGCAAGTTTCCTTAGCACCTACAAAATTCCAAGACTTGATGGGAGTACATTTGACAAATTTCCAAAAATATAGTTTTCCAAATTTTGCATAGTTCCTTAAAATTCACTTGAAATTTCATCCACGTTAAATTGAATTTCTCTCTAACATCCACCCACCCGTCGTTCCTCCCTCCTCAATTCTACACAACGTGTTCAGAAAATCGTTAAAATTCTCCCCCGAATATTTCCTCGGAAGATTCTCGCCTACAGAGATATCGCGAGTGTGTCGCGTCGATTCAGAAGCTATTATCTCCATTTCTTACGGTACAGCTCCCTTTTCTTCGTCTTCTCGTAGTCAAGCTTCGAGTAAATCTTATCGAATTACCTCAGCGTGACGTGCACCTTCTCGCGCATACATTCGTTGGTGCACGTGTACGCTCGCCGACCATTGCCTTTCTCGGCTCGCAGAGCCTCCCATCCTTGATTAAGTTATGCCGCTCCTCCACCTCCTTAGAGAGAAACGTTTCCTATTAAGAGGCAGAGAACATCCTTCCGGCTAAATACCTCCTCGCAAAGACATCAAAGTTCCGTTACTGCTCGTGAATTTTCCCCAGTGGGCGTTCCGCGCGAAACAGATCCACGTGACGCTGACGTTTGACAGGAGAACGAAGGGGGTCACTCACGCCGTTCGAACCGTGAGTGCAGGCCTGGTACTTTCTAATCTTGCCGAGGGAAAATACCTGACTCGCTGAGGGGAACATCGAGCGGCGTTACTCACGCTGATTTCGCTGGAACTTCGTGTTCCCTTCGAATTCCTCGTTTTCCCCATCGAAACGTGTCGATTTTTGCATACCTCGAAGTTCAGCATTAACACTTCCTACAATACAAACACCAAATTTTTAAAAACTCGAAGTGACCCTGGGTTCGCTATTTAAATTTTGCTCGACAACTGTTTCCCATCACATCGTCGCAAATAGCTGAAAATTCATGCCACGTGGTTAGAATGAACACCCTGTATCCCGACGAAAGAGTCCTCCCTTTTTCCTAACACGACTCTTCTGTTTCGTTGCAGATCACGGAAACCTACGCGTTCCTGCCCCGAGAGGCGGTAACACGATTTCTGCTGGGCTGCACGGAATGTCAACGACGCCCGCGTACCCCGAGCCCGACGAATTTATCCAACCAATCGCAGTCCACGTCTGCGGCGACGCTAACGACGACGACGACATTGACGTCTACGGCGACACCGTTGAGCCCTAACACAGCCGGCGCTGCTACCCTAACCACGACGTCTACGACGTCGGTGCAAAGTAGCCCTAAGCTGCGCGAGGGAAATCACGGCGGCGATGGGAAGCCGCTGTATAGTTACAGGCATCAGAAACATCAAAAGGGGAACAACGCCGGTAGTTCGGTGGTCGTGGACAAAACCGATAAGGAGAAGGAGGAGAAGTACAATCCCCTGAGTATTACGAATTTGCTGAAGAAGGAGCCAGTCACCGGTGGTTTTTTGCCGAGCGCAGACACCAGCCTGCCGGAATCAAGAAGGACCCCAGAGTCGGATCGGGCAAGTTCGAGAAGTTCGGCCTCGTCGAAGAGGAAAAGGATGTTGCCAGAGGGTCGAACGCCATCCCCTCAGCCCAGCCAACCGTTGCCAAGGCCGTGGAGCCCTGGACTCGATCCTAAGAACACGCCCATCGACTACAGTCTTCCCATCACTACCTCGTACCTGAAGCATCAGCAGAGGCTACTGCAAGCGGAGAAAAAAGCCGCCGCGATGAAGGAGTCCGAACTTGAACAGAAAATGACCGTTCTCCCTTCCGACGAGATCGAAAACGTCGAAAGGGACAGATACTCACCGGCCACAGGATTGATCGACACCAATTTAAATCTACTGGCTACCATTCAGCATCTACACTGTCAAGTGATGCTAGCACTGACAGAAAGGCTTAGACCGTCGATGACGATCCCAAGCCCGCTTGTTCTACCATCGATGACCAATGTACTGTCCAACGGTATAATGATGGGCTCCGAGGTGTCTGTGCAGACTGGCGAGAATCACACGTGAAAAGAAGGAGATCTAGGAGGAGGATGAGAGAACAAGGGACCCTGAGGCATTCTTTTATTGATCCGTTCTCTGTTGCAAAAATTCTCCGTTGCGAAGATGTGTGTGAGTTTAGACGTGTGTCTGATGGTTTCCCGTTAGAATCTTTCGATTAGACTGTTTTCGAATCAGCTGTTGAGTATAAAAGAAGATATAGTTTTCTATCGTATTTTCGTTGGCTCGTTTTTCAGAGTAGAGGAACTGTGTATTTGCGACGGGAGATCGACGTAGGGCATACACGAACATTTCAGACAAGTTTTTGATCGATGGTAATCTTAATCTTGTTGTCATTGTATACCGGATTGGGACGATCGAAATATTGCTTTCTTTTATCAAGTGTGTGTGTTAGATTTCGGTGCAATTATTTCCACGAATTTACGACTAAGAACAACCTTTACTTTCGATTATTCAAAAGGGGAACGAATTTCTATGTTTGTAAGTTATCCCGATGGAACGCGATCGAGTGCAGAAGTTGCGTTCACGTTCTTCTCAGGGATCCCGAGCTGCCATTCAAACTATCGGCTAACGCGATCATCTATTAAACCGGATAAGATCAATTACTTGGTCGGCGTCGTGGCGTCAACGTCATTTAAAGCCAGGCCAGGCTGGATCGGATCTCGTTCCGCGCGCCGCCTCTCTCTCTCGACATAGACGACGAAACGAGACGAATTATTCGTGAGTCTGTCAAAATATGGGTCAGCTCTCTGTCGCGTGTCGTCGATTTATGGAGGAGCGGCGACGACGACGACGACCGCAAAACCGAGGCGGCTTCCTACCGCGGAACGTGTTCGATATTTCGAGATCCGGCTCGAACGGTGGATCCCGTTCGTTAGAGAGACACACCGTTCCCCGAAATGGACGGGCGGCAGATTGGACAGAAGCAAGGACAGCTATTGAATATTTAACCGTCGTGGAAGATCGCCCCGTGGCCTGTGACTCGTTGACCCCACGATGCTTTTGCCGTCGTTGATTCGTCGGATCTCGTGCGGACACGTTGACGAGCCCGCGAATCATCCATGGTGCCACCGAGTTTAAATCTATTCTAGATAGGTGATTCGTCGGTGATTGACCGAATTATCCGTCGTTTCTTTTTGTCTCGATGTTGCTTTCGTTTCACCCTTCCGCTGCGCCACATTTTTCGTATTTATAGATCATAAACGAGGTCTTTCGTTTTGGCATTTAAGCATTTTTGAAGAATTATAAAATCGAAATTTCAAATTTTCTGGATTTCTAAGTTACTTTTATTGAATTAAGACGAAAGCGCGCGAAGGATAATTTTCAGAACGTAATCTTCGTTTCGGCGAATTCTTGCGTTTTGGCATTTAAACATTTTTGAAAGATTGAAAAATTGAAATTTTCCCGTTTTCGAAATTTCTTTTATTTAATTAAGACGAAAGCGCGCGAAGGATAATTTTCGGAACGCCTATAGACGCCGAGATCACAGCGCGAGCACATTTTCAAGAGCAGCGAAAGGGTTGATTGATCACTCGTCAACATTTCGGAACGTTCTATTCGAACGTAAGATGTCGTCGATTTTCACTCCGGATTGCGAAACGCACAATTACGCTTAATTCGCAAGTATATATATATATGATTTCTCGTGGTGTGTGACTGCGACAAAACGGCGAACAATTGTTGAGAACCAAGTGAATTAGTGTTTTAAAGGACGAACAATGTAATCTTCGTGTAATCGGGACCTCGCTTAGCGCGAACGTTTAATTAATACCAAATGCATCGTGAAAAGTCTCATGACGAGAAGAAGAATCTCCTTCTTTCGTCCAGAATGGGGGATTTTCTTTCGAGAATTGTTGATCGATGTTCGAAAGCTATCATCGTCGAGAGAAAAAAAAAGAAAGAAAACGGTTCCACGGGTGTGACTCGTTCGACGCTAAACATTTTCGTATTTGACCGTGTAGATTAGCCTTGTGTAAAGATATTACAAGAAAAAGAAAACGAAAAAAAACAAGTATAGAGGGTAGTTTCTTCGTGTATCATAATTTAGCTTGTCGTTAAAGGGCGCCGTCGGCCGTAAATGTACGGCTGACAACACGCGGACGTGTTTATAATAGGAATTTGATAATCGTTGTGAAAAAAGTAGACACAGATGTTTGAGGAAGAGAAGAAGTAGAACGAAAGGGCGGAAACACTCGAGAAAGTGTTGAATCAAGCACCTGGGATCTTATTATTTTGTATATAATCGTTGTAACATAGCGCAGTTAGTTGTTAAGGGTAAAAAATGCGCGCGACTGTACTATTACGAATAATATCGCTATTATTATTATTATTATTATTATTATTATTATTA
>NW_017100261.1:4283488-4288280 GCF_001263275.1 Habropoda laboriosa
AACAAGATGGGAAAATATATGAAATCACAAAATCCGATCAACTGGCGTTTTTCATTCCTTCCGCTTTGCGTTTAGGTTTTAATTGTCCGTTTAACGTGTCGTTAAATGAATCAATCATGCGTTCGTTTCGAAGTATGAATAAATCGAAGATACGAATCGTTTATTTAGAAAGTTTTTGAAATTTGGTAATTTAAGCCGAATTGTCTCATTTACATTTGGTCCGCAGCAATTCTAGCTACTTTCAATGTAAAACAGAAATGCACAAATACGAACTATTTTAGCCGTAATTTCTTTTACCAAAAAAACTGAATTATTCTATTGCAAGCAGAGTTTAGATTCTAGCAGCTGAAAATCTCTTTCCCATCTTTCCAATAACGAGGCCATAATTTCCTACTCAGAGTGAGAGCGGTGCTACGTACTGATCTATCGCTGAATTGCTCAAGCTGATAAAAAAAAACAATAACCTAATTTTGCGTTTCTTTTAATTGAATAGGAGATAATATTTACGAAGGAACGAAAGTGAAGTTAAGAAGGCCGTGCATCACGGACGTGCGACATTTGAATAATAATAGACTCACCGGATAATGAAAACGTTTAAGGCGCTCCGGCTGATCTGCGTCAGGACACTCGCCACTTTCGTTCATTGATACGGTCTTCCCGCGAGAAAACGGGGAAAAGCCCGTGGAAAAGATCGGTCGATCCTCTGCTCTATGAACGAACAATGAACGCAATTGACACTTCTGGCCGTGGAACGAGCGAGGAGGGGGTAGTCGGGCCGGCGGCGCCTCGACGTACTTTAATATCACGAACAAAGAGGATGGAATCATCGAGTCCCCTTTAACAAAGGAGGAGAGGACAGAGGCAACTTACCTGCTCTCTCTCTCTGTCTCTCCATTCGCTCCCTCTAGGTAAGGATCGTTTCTTCGAGGCACCATAGGTAATGCAGCCTTTACCCATCTGGCTGTTGCCAACGTTGTAGCGGCCTCGTTCCATCAACCGGTGCCTCCCATCTCTCTCACTAAGTCCCCCTTTCTCTCTGTCTCACCGTCGTTCCCTCCTCGCCACCTGTCTTCTCTCCGTTCCTCTCCCTCTGCCCTTAGGAAAACTCGCCTCCCTCTCCATGATTCCAATAAGGCTGCCTCGTACCACGCTTTCCACCCTCTCTCTTTCTGCCTCCCCTTTCCCTCTCCCTCACTCTAGCTCTCTCTCTCTCTCTCTCTCTCTGTCTCAGCTAGTCCTCTCTCATCCTTGGTTCGTTCCCTCTACCCTCTAGAGCACGGCTGAGAGAGGCCCCCTTTTCCTCGGTGTCCCTCGCTCGTCCTCTCGTGAACCGAGGCCTCGTGCTTTTGCCACGGCATTGTTGCTATCGATTCGGCTTTGGAAACGTGTTTTTCTTCGGATATTTCGTGGCTTTCCCCGACCACGGCCAGCACCGCTCGTCTGAAATAACGAGGATTCTAAGAAACCCGAGTGTCTTCTTTCCTTCCTCTTCCTCCTTTTCGCCACCCTTTTTCCCACCCCCGTGGATCTTATTCGCGGCCCGAGGACACCGGCGAACCCGTTTGTCGCGATTTTTCCTTCTACGTGTTCACGCCTGGTCCAACTCTTACACGCGATGGTAAACTTGCATTCAAAGCGCCGGGCTTCGCCGTTGCTCAGTTTCGGTTTTATGTCATTTCGTTTGCGCAGTACTTAAATTCTTGCTTGACGAGTGTTTAATGTCAAAATATTATACAGCTTCGGCCAAAAGTGTCAGATGTGAATTGTTTTAAAAGTATTGTTGGATTAGCAGAAAATGGAACTGTCGAAATGTGTGAACGATAATTTTTTATTAATTTCGTCAAGATTTTATCGATTTTATCTGATTTTAAAGTTGACATTTTCAAACTTTATGCACCTTTTTCTCAAAAACTGTAGAAGACGTTGAAATTAAATTTTAATCACCCTGTGAAAATTTATCTAAATTTATTCAAAATTATGCGTTCCTTGTCAAAATCTTGAAAAGGAAATATTCTTTGAAAAATTATATCTTTGGTTCTAAGCAATATTTTTACATTCCAGTATTTAAATATGCGTAAAGAGAACCGAAGAACATGTAGAGATTTTGTGTACGGAATATCTGTAACGATTTCTGAGAAAAAGCTAGATAAATCCAACTTGCCTCAATTCGTACGATTGTTTCATTTGCATTGTTTGCTACGTTTGGTACAACGCAGCCAAGAATATTGTAAGATCGCAGATAATTATTAGCGGCAGTGTTTGGAATGCTTCACACCGCTGGAAAACTACTTTACGTTTACGACTTTGGGCTGAATAGGCTTGTGAGTTTCTGTCAAATCGTAAACGCTTTCGCGAAAATTCTGTCATTGTGTATCGGAAAAGTATCGAACCGCCCTTTGCTGTATACCTGCCATAAACTCTTGATGACCAATCAAGGAACTAATATCCACGACCGACCAATACCGACCTCAGCCAAAATTTTCCGTACAGTGTATTTCACTTCTTCAGTATCCAACCTAACCCTTATAGAAACACCTACTGTTATAAAAAACAAAATCAGTATGAAAATGTCGATCAGTTAATCGTCTGTTTATAGCAGCATAATATAATTATTTGCCATAAATCACTTTATCAACTGTAGATAATATTCCGAGCATTAAAAAGTTGGGGAAGGCGATTAACTATCTGGCAATTCTGAACGTTAAAAGAAAAGTAAGCTTTTTAATAAAAAGCTTTCAAAATGAAACACAAAGGTTACGTTAGTCAAGTTATAATAATCATGCAACTAATTTTCATCGACAATTTTTTACAATTGAAACTATGAATATTAATCAGAGAAATGTATTATATTTGCTATACTCGATGTTCAATTCGTCTATTTTAATCCCCGAAATTGAAATTGAACATCCATGAAAAATTCGTGACACGTTATTTAGTAATCAACAATAAATAACAAACAATCATATTAATCCAAATTTCTAAGATAATGCTCCTTCTTACTCATTTTTTACCCGAAAAATTGTCTTCTTAATCGAGAGCCAGTTGTACAATCAGCGTTAAATTAAAATGGTAAATGTTTCTCGTAAGTAACAGGCATCGGTAGGTTTATCTTCATCCCCTAACACCTTTTGTACTTTTGTTGACATTCAGAGAACGGCTTTGAATCGAACCCCATGGTTCCGCTAATTCTGTATAGGCGAGCTTTCGTTTGTATCAGTGAGAAATCGCCATTATATTCGACGGTTGTAGGGAGAGTTCCTTCAGGAACAGACTCGAGCCATTGCGTTCCTTGTTCGAACGAGACTCCTGCTGATTTGTGTCCGATTATACTGTAAAAGCCACACTATGAAAGGCGGAAAGTTCGCGGGTGTAACGATTCCTCGTTCGCTGTTAGTGGCGCGGTCGATCGCGAATAGGTATCGAAATTCGAGGAGATTTCAACGAACGAGTGTCTCTTTATCCGTCATCTAACAGGTAACTGATAACTTAGTAATTAGCGTTAATTCTGAGAATTAAAAGATGTCTGCAAAGTTTTGAACTTGATTTTATAAATAAATTTGTGTAGGCTGCCAACAGTATTTGTGTGAAAATTTTCTTTGAAATTCAAAGTAAATTAAATCTTCCGACAGCTTGCGCCTTCAAATGGGAAAATTATATTTCATCTGAGTTTAATATTAGCTGCTATTTTTTGAAATATAATCTTTGCTAAAAGAAGAGGTTTCTTTTAACGAATCTCTCGGTTGTTTGAGTTTTAATCAATTATCGATCGATGCAATTTATTTTTAATACAATTCAATTAGTAACCGCATACTGTCATTAAAGAAATTTCTCCAATTACTATCGACGAGCTATTGAAAGGTCGTCCAATTTTTACTTCGGTTTAAAAATAGTAGTCGATTGCTCGAAAGTAAAGTTTTCATGCTCATATGAAAACGAAACTGAAGCAATGTAGTCAGTTATTCTACCAAAACAATACACTGATCTGGTGGTCCCAAAAATAAGTCGAAAAAGAAAGAATACCATTTTTTCGTATCGGGCTTCGTTTCCGAATAAACCAGCTTTGAAGATTTACCAAGTACGCGTATACTCGATTACACCGTAGACCAGCCTTTGTTACGCTTGGATTCGTAAACATCGTCAATGTCGCGGCTTGTTATCATTTCTGTGTCAGACTTTCAGTCTTCGTCGTTCCGTCGATATGGCAACATACGGTAATCGAGAGTAGGTGCGCCGATACGATTCTCGCGTTTGGTAAGTTATTTTACTAATTACTACAAAGAACGTCATCCTGACGGAAGAACTATTCAAAGAGCCGAACGAACACAGGCGGTGCAACACAATGATATTTGTGTTATACCGTAGACCTGAGATCATGTGTACGTAAGTGTACCTGTACTCGTTAGATCGTTAAAACTGATTTATTCTTCTCTTTCGACATATTTTTGCACAGTCACCCTCTTGCCCTGTATAACTGCGATAAGAATCTTTCTGAAATGAAAACCAAAGACTGTGTCTTCCCATAAGTAGGTTTTACAAAAAATGGCGGTAAATTTAAAAATTATCATACTGCAAGACTGTACACACGGTCCTTTCCGATCGATTCGCTGTCGCGAGCGATTTCAGTGAACGCTTGGAATCGTCGTGGGGAGGCAGCGAGAGCTGATTTCACTGTGGAAATTAAGAAGCGTCGAAACTCGGCCGGAGATTTCAACGAACGATGTTACCACCTTCCCCCGCGCGACGCGTACCTGCTAAAACGCGGGGCGGCGTCGCGAACAGTGGCTTATCGACT
>NW_017100261.1:4288323-4292084 GCF_001263275.1 Habropoda laboriosa
TTCGTTTTCAACGGTCCGGCAGAGCGATTAAGGCGACCCCTACGCGGTCACAGTATTATCGGTGGCTTAAGTGGCGTAACTCGATCGAGCGGCGATTTAACATTCACCCCCCTTCCCTCTCCTCCCGCTCACGAACCGTATTGCCGCGACTCGTGCGTGACGTCCATTGTTCTTCTGGGAGCTCCTCGTGATTTCCGTGTCACGGGCTTCCTCTGGCGGGGGAAAAAAAAGGAAATTGCGCGACCGCTCGACAATGCCACGGCACGATTCGTTCGTCACCGCGGATATCCATTAGGCTTCACAGGGAGTAAATATCGATATCGGACGAGCAGGCGCCCGCGATCGATTCCGCGGTAAATCTAGGGGTTGTTTTTTTCTTGGGAGAATTGAGAGATATTGCGATGATAATACTGTCTGACAGAGCAAAGAGTAGCCGAGAGTTCGTTGTCTTTTTGGGGGGAATTTGAGTTTGAAGAAGAAAGGAATTACGGTAATACTGTCTAATATTGTGTGCTGTAAATTTGATAATTATTAGGAGTAGGAGAGAGTTTCTTGTTTCTTTTTCGGTAAAAGTTGATCTTTGTTTAAACAAGAACTAAAGTATATTTTCATAGCCTTCGATAACCGTTCTCCAATTGATAAAAATTACGACGATAGCATTGCCTAACATTGTACGCTATAAATTTCGCAATCGTTCGGTTTTCTTCTGTAAAAGTTGATCTTTATTTGAAAAAGAATCTCCATTCTTTTCGATAACTCTTTTCCAAACGAGAGGAATTACGATGATAAATCATTCAGAAATTTTTGCTCGTGTTGCAATATTTTGGAACATTTTTGCTCGTGGTGCACCATAAGCATTGGCAAGGTGTATTAAACGACAGTAAGAATTAATATAATTAACGTACTCTGGAAAAGTGATTACTAAAATATACTACTACTGTTATGCATATAGGAAGCAGCTAAATTAAAAGGTAGAGGAGATCTTAATGTAAAGGAGGACTAATGGTAGATTTAATGGCGAATTTCTGGCTTTTATGACTGCGTAAATTTTCAAGAGCGTAAGTTCCTGATCAGCAATTTTGAGCAGCTTAAAGACTCCCTGAGAAGTCTTTAATTAGTACTTGACTTCTTTCTTTGGAAGCTGATACCGAGATTATCGAAGAAACGACAGGAAAATGGATATCTGCGTACGATTATTATAATTGCGCTTAATACACTGTTGCAAATATATGTAAAATGGACAGAAGTAAAAATGAAAAGTTTATTTAAAAAAAAAAACCTCAAACGAGGATAATTTTCTTTTTATAAAATAATTCTTGTAGCAAATATCTCAGACGTACATAAATAAACTTTTTAAACAATATTCTTTCACTTAATTTCAACGTACTTTCGGCTCAAACTCGTTGTTAGATATGAAACATTTATTACAAGGCAATTTCATTTAATTCTGTTTTGTACGAGGCATGGACAACTGGTGGATTTCGCAAAAAATGAGCAAAAACTCTTACTTTAATTATTAAACGTGTCGAATTCATGTGACGTTGTGGTAAAGATATTCCTTTCTGCAAGATTCAACGTATTTTCGTACTTTATATAATATGTACCTAGAAGATATATTTTAAATTCAAATGTTTCGTTAGAAGTTAGTTTTTAATAGTGCAAAGTGTATATCAAATGATAAGATATTGGCATTTAATAAATATAATAAAATTTTCATAAATAATACTAAAAAGATAGGAGTTTTAATTGCATGGACAATGTGTATCGTTAAGATTTCATTATTATTAGCTCCTTTCCAGTAGAGAATTCAAGAACACAATGAAATTTCTTTTAATTTACTTTATTCCACATATAGTGCAATGTTAAAGTGAAATTGCAATACGATAAGGTCCTAACACTTACTATTTAATTATTCATACAAAAATTTAAACGTAAACTGCCCTCTGACAATAATTGAAAATCAAGTATTACGAAGACTATTGCAACAACAATTGTCCCTTTTTCACACAAAATCCCCCAAAAGTTATTCGTTTGATTTTTCTGTTTCTAACCATTCCGACACTCTCTAAATTAAAAGATAAAACGAGCATCCCACATTCCTACCCGTTTCGCACCTCTAAACAGAGCATCAGAAACTCTCGGTACACCCGGTACATTTGCAGCAGGGAATCGCGGGGAAGTTGCCGGTCGGCAAACTTGGACGTGTTCAAAGCCGACGCACTCTCACCGGGTGCAAACCTAGTTATTAACAAATACCCAGGTCCAGGCTGTGCATATCGCGCAACTCTATTACCAGTGATCGCGCCAAGCTGATCACGATCTAGCAACCGGCTGGGTCGTTTTAAAATTCCTACTACCGCGACGCGGCTCAAATTGTGTAAGAAACCGAGGGAACGGGTCGCCTGTAGAAAAGGCGGGCAGGGGCAAATGTGGGGTTGGTTATATGGGGTAGAAGCGGAGGTCGCAGCCACCACCCCCGCCGGCCATTGTAATTCGTATCGCGAGTCGTGCGGGAAGATCTCTTATTTTCCCGTAGTATCCAGTATACCTACCTATATCCCCGGCTAGTGTCTACCCTCGTTTCAACCTTCCTTCCTTCCCTCCTCCATCTCTCCACCGCCCCTCGTTCCGCCACCCCCGCCCCCCTTTCAGCCTCGACGACGACGTCCGACTCTGCTCGCTTCTATCCTCTATGGAGGATAGCGCGCCGAGCTCTAGAATGTAAGGGATGATTTTGGAGATAGCTCGAGGGTCGCTCGGTACGTAGGAGTTGTAGGTTGGTGGGTGGTTGGACGGGTGGATGGTCGGGTCGAGACGAGTAGCGTAGCGAGAGAGCACGGCTGTGGGGATGAAGGAGCGAGAGACAGAGACAGAGAGGAATAGAAGGAGCGAGAGGCAAAGTGTGGAGCTAGATCAGAGAGGTAGCGCGAGCGAGAAGGGTGGAACGCGGCGGTGCCGTGAGAAAGAGAGAGGGGAGAAAAGGAGGTTGGAGGATGTGGAGGAGGGTGTAGGTTTGCGAAACGGGGGCTGCCATTGGGATGCTTCGCCCGCGGGGTGGTTGAAAGGGTGCATGGAAGGGGGATGGAGGTGAGTCTGCAGAGTCTCAGGAGGGTGAGTTCGGCGCCGAGGTGTCGGCCTTTCTCTCTGCCTCTATGTACGCCACGTATGTACGGTATGTGCGCCTAGCTACGCCGCGGCTGCTGGCTTGTTTAAATCTAAATAAATAATTTCGCCACAGAGTGACGTTGATCTCGCCGATCGGTGTGATGTTTCTCGGTTTAGGTAATGCGCGTCTTCGACACCGCGGTACGTGTGTGTGTCACGGGATAGACGCGTTTTCGACGGCGCAAAGGGTTGGGACGTGGGGGGGGGGGATGGGAGGTTGACGGGTCGCGCGACTGCTGCTTGTGAAATTTTAAGCACGCGTGATTTCGCCGCGTCGCGTCGAAACGGTTCGACGTCGATCGTTCCCGATCATGGGGGTGAAAAAAAGGCAGTCGGTTAAGTGAAATTTCCCTCGGTTCGAGCCCCGTGGGTTTTCCCCTTTGGACGTGCTATTGGTTAAAGGACCGTGACTTCCGGGGTATATGTAAAGCTGTACTACTTAATTAAACGAGCGTTTAGGAGAGAAATGACTGAGAAGTAATTCGGATAATTCGAACGGGGAAGATGGTAAATTCGAAGTGTCGTTTCGACGGTTTAACGTGCACATTTCAATTATTTCAACGGAGAAAGAGGTAGTGATGATTTTTCGACGATAC
>NW_017100261.1:4292097-4297967 GCF_001263275.1 Habropoda laboriosa
CGAAACGCTATTTTACACGCGTCGCTTCGCAATCTAATGCATACGTAAAAGCGTGTATATTTCAAATGACTAAATTCAATTCGAACTTCGTTTATAAAACTTTGGCGTGAAACCTGTTCTAAGAATTTTCATCCGTCGTTGTACTTATAAAATTCTAACGTGAAACAGAACATATTACAGAAGATCTTGACAGAGTTCTATATTTTATTTCGAATCACCTGTTAGAAATAAATTTCACAATTGAAAGTCGGCTTAAACATCTGTCTTCGTTATATATACTCGGTGAGATGCAACGATAGAAAAGGCAGACGCGGCCAGCGGAGATAACAGGGTCAGGGAGTAGCGAAGACGAAAGGGGTGGATGAGGAAACGGTGGGGGGAAACGAAATGGGGTTACTAATTCCCGAATAATGAAGGGATGAATCGCTAACCCCTCTCTGGACGATAAAGGGGTCGGCACTTGGTGCATTGTTGGAGTTTTACCGTGTTTTTTCAACCACATGTCACGCATTAACCGAAACAATGTGGCTTAAATGAACGGTCCTTTGCTTCCGTGGCCAACACAGTGCCGTTGTTAAAACGTCGCCGGTATTTGTCACGCATTTATTTCCCAAGGATTCTTGCTTTTCTTAATGCTCGCCACCCTTGCCGGGTTGGTTGCTGGCTGGCTGGCTGGCTGGCTGGCTGCTCGCCACTTTAAATTCACGCGTTCGCGAGGCAGAGAATTCTTGATGCAGCCGCGGATGAAAATTTGCGACGAGATTTTCAGTTTTCCCGGCGTGAAGTAACTAAGCCCCTATTTGCAACGCGCGCGCGCGTCGCGATCTTATTTTTAATTAAGAAGAACCCGCCGATGACGAAGTCGCCGAGGTAAATTATATAGGTGAAACTGGTTTTACTTTGAGCAAGTAGAGAATCGTTGGAGCAGTTGAGCTGTGTATTTGAAAAAGTTGTGATACACGTTGTTTGAGATACATTTGTTTACTGTTTTCGGTTTTTCTCTTGAAAAATATTTGAAATTTGTATATTTTATGCGGAAGAATTCCTTAGGTAACGAGACGAATTCTTCGCGAGAGTCCGAGAAGCTACATTTTCGGATGCACATTTGAATTTCCCGAATGTATTCTTCTGAATTCTCAATGTATAACAAGAATGCATAAACTAGCCTGAATTATATCGGCTGAATAACTAAAGAACGAATAAGGGGATAATGAATTCGGGTCGATTTGCATACGTTAAAATACCGCGTTCAGAGGATAAAAATAAATTAAGCTGGCGCCTTCGGGGGCCTGATCATTCGTAAGAAAAGGATTGTTTAACAAAAAGGACTCTGAAAATTCAGAATATCGAAAGAAAAGTAAGACCTTTTAAACGAAACAAAAATAAACTACTATATGTTACACGGCAAAGAATATCAAAAATTTGTTTAAATTTCAATAGAAACCATTCTGGAAATATTTTTTTCGCTCTTTCTCAATATTACAGAAAACGTTAGTTTGCATTGCAAACAACGTGACTACAGGCCGGTATGCATATTTATTACCGAAAATTTCGACTCACAACTGAAACGAAGTTTTCCAAGCTGTACCGACTAAAATACGTTTAAACAAACGCGACCTTTTTCCGAAGTAACTTTCGCCGGCGTGAGTGGATTCCGTGAGGACTGTTTGCACGGCTCTTTATTCTTCTTCCTCCGGGGGTTTTCACCCCTCCAGGCTCGTACTCTCGACGCCTACTTATATTGTTATGTAATTTATCTTGGCTACCCCTTGTGCGAAGGAATGCTCGCCCTTGGACCGCGGCATTAGCGACACCAGAGGGTGTCTTTACTTTTCACTTTTGCTAATTTCACTTCGCCCGTCGGCACAAAAGGGGATGGTCTATAACGTTGTATGTCTTGACAAGCGTGACAATTTAAACTCCAAAAAAAAATGGACGGTGCTGTAATTGCAACTTAAAGCGTGCTAATCATTTCGAACGACATCAGCTTCAAGGGAATTTCTTTTACGTACAGTTTTATTACAGTATTATTTCAAACATTACAAATACGAATACTGCGAATATTGAAAATATTCATTTTTGCCAAGTGTCGGGATATTTGTGTAACATAATAATTGGACGTAGTTTGAGCGCGTTAAATTAACAATACGCAATGCCAAAGCACATTAAATGACGTTTCGTAAGGAAAAAGTATCAACTCGTTCGTTTTATAATTAACCGAAATATATTATTAGAAATGCAATATTTGTGGAAGTGGTTGTACTTGTGAAGATCCACTGGAAATAATGTAATTTGGAAAGAAAAGTGATTGGGATAAAATCACTTATTAGTAGTTGATGAATTTCCTTGGTTTCTCGCGGCCAATTGACGATCTACAATTATCCGAATGTTTTTTCTAATTGCATACACCTAGGATTTAGCAGATTACAAGGAAAGAGCGTTAAACAGCTAGAAACTACTATTCTCGTCTTACACATGTAGACTGTGTCTACAACTCTACGTTCTTAATATAACGCTGTGCTATAAGGAAACCATATTTATTAAGAGACGAAGCCATACTCTCTCCTGTTCGTAAGTTCTTTTTATTTTCGTCTGCAAAGACAGAATCCTCCTCGTTGTCGGTCTTATCCTCTTGCAAGAGACGCGACTCAACGAAAAGTAAATAAAATAAAACTAGAAACTCGTCGATTTTCGTTGCGACTCGAACACACAGAACTCTCCCATAACGACACGCTAATTAAAACGACCTGCTGTTGAATTGTTGAACACGCGCAAGAAAGGCTTCCCCGTGGTAACTATAATTACCGGTTTACTCGTCTCGTAAGTTCTCGAAATTCAAAATTCAACTTCAATCTTCTCGTTTGCACTAACCGGGCAAGTGAAGCCCGGCGTGCCAGCTCTCTTATTAATATTTACAAGACTTCCCTCCAAAAAACTATTCGTCCAAGCTTTGCTCTAACAACGGAACGGTTCGCGAGAGCGCAGCAAAGAAGCGCTGCACCGGAGAAACTCAATATTTTAGAGATTGTATTACGATAACAAAAAGTAATATTAAATTTTCTCCTTATCATAAGAAAAGGAGGGAATAACGTATTCTACGAAGCAGAGTCTCACGTGGCGAAGAAAAAAAAAAAAGAAATGGTTTAGTACAGCTTTTCAAGTTACCGGTGCTACATACTCTTGTTCTACACGCTCTTCTACTACTTCGCCCACCTTCCTTCCTTTCTCTCCTCCGCCCTCTTTTTCTGTGCCATTTGGAGACCTCTGGAACGGCGTAAGAAATTTTCTTTTTTGCACGTGTTACGTGTACACACGGCACCACGCGGCATTCTCACATCATTTAGGAGTCATCAAAGAGCGAGGTGCCGACTTAACGTTACATTCATACGGTTTCGCGTGGTTGTACGTGCGCGCGTACGAACGCAAACCTCTCCTCTTCACATTTTTCTCGCCGCGGGCAGGGAAACCTATATCTACGCGCCATCCACTCTCAAGTTACCATCTCGACTTTCCACTACCTCAGCTGGTTCCTTCGCATTTTTCCCCTGGATTTTGCTTGCCACGGAAGAACCCCCCCGGATTCGGTGATAATGCGTACGGGGATTCAAGCTGACGTGCAAACTACACCATTCCAACGGGAGGTAGGGTGGGAGTGCGAGGCTTAGTGTGTTTTTAGAGTTATTCGTTCCTTTTTCGTACTTTCGAAGAGGTCCAAGGATATAATTGCGTTTGTTAGGATATCGTACGTACTTGGTTTGGATTTTCGTTTTGTTAAATTGCACCGAGGTGGTGAGATTGTGTATTTTATATACTGGGTGGGCCACGTGAAACTGGCCATTTTAGTTGCGGCGGTACGAGGAAATTTTTAGACGTGATTTAAGTGGTTTCGTGGAGAAATGGTTTGATTGTAAATTTTAGAGTTCGTGGCCATTTTGAGGTGATATTATGCACGTTTAAATGCGCATCGGTGTTTGCTATAACATACAGTGAAAAAGAATTGCACATTCGTGGGAAAAAATATAGGCGATCTTGAAAGATACAACAAGAGGCATTTATGAAATGCTAGAGCAGATAATATTGTAGTTTATCAATTCTTATGATAACTATTAAATAAACGAAGAAATTGTGAATTTCTGTGTAACTAACTTAACATCTCTGTATTTATATTTTTTCGATTCAATAAGAATAGCAATTATGCTGTCGAATCCGACATCGAAATAAATTTCACCAGCGATAAGATTACTTTCAATATTGTATGCAAACAAAGAGAAACGGTTCATCTATCGCGTAGCATTTTGATGGCGCTTAACGAATGCATGGATTGCGTTCTGCATATACAGGGTGCCAAAGAATTAAACGAACAAATGTAGTACATCGTGAAAAATGTAACTTCGAAAACAATTAGTTTTCATATCGAAAAACTCGATTAGATCACAGATCTGAATACTCTCTCCTAAAAATCTCTTGGTATACTCTATCAACTAGTCGAAACTCGAGCACTCGTTTGAAAAACACCCCTCGTATATGCAAATAGTCCCATACCCAAGCGCTACTTGCCGAAAAAAAAATTCTCACTCGTTAGGGGTATTCATTTTCCTTTACGAGTGCTGTTAACCGCGTGAGTTTATCTTCGCTGGCGCGGCGTGCACGCGCGAGTTTTTGCCTATTAGTAATTTTGAGACACCTGCAGCGGCATTGAAGGGGCGGAAATGTAAGAAGCGCGCGCGGAGACACGAAAGGATCGAAACAATTATCCCCGACGGTTTTTTTTTGCGGCGGAGAGACTGCGAAGGTGGCGAGAGCAAGGGCGCGGAGGAGAGAGACAGGGGATTTGCTTGTTGTGGATGGGTATCTTTTCCTCGGCATGGGACTCGCGTGCGCGTCATCCACGGTACAAAATTCGCCAAAGTATCCGTTAATGAGCATCCCAGCGATAATTCATTTCATACTTATTCTCGCGGTGGCTGGCAGCCTTGTTCGTCAGCGCAACAAAGCTGTCCCCTATCCACGCGACGCATTCCCCTCGAGAATGCATCGCGACGTGCACCTGTGCTGCTGGTGCCGGTGGTGCTGCTGAGACTGCGGCACCGTAAAGCGTGGAAACAGAGAACGAGAGAGAAAAGACGGCAGGTGAAGGAAAGGGGGAGAGAAAGAGGCGGAGGAGACGGAGCTGGAGGAAGAGGTAGAGCAGCAGAGGTGTGTAGGAAGAGAAGGAGGAAGAGAACGGACGATCCCGTGCGGAGTAGCACGGGAAAAGGGAAAAATAGAGACGGAGAGAGAGAGGACGAGCGAAGGGTAGAGAGGATAGGAGGGCTTCACGTAGCACTTTTCCTTGTATTACTTAGCCCAGGATATAACCCACCGCGGCGTCGGTGGTGCCTATATCTCAGCCGAGGAAAACCACCCTCCGTGCGCGTATCTCTCCCTCTTGCCTTCCCGCCTCATCCCACTCTCCCTCTGCAACACTCACTCTCCATCCACCTTCTGGCAGCCCGTTCTCCCTCTGAGCCGCACACCCCTTGCCCCCGGCCAGCTATCCACCCTCCTAGTCCCCGACACACTCTATGTTCTCCTCTGTTCTCCCCCCGATTCCACCCACTGACACCCACTACCATCCACCCGTTTTCCTTCCTCCCCTCTTCCTTCTCTGCTGCTTCCTCCGCCACCCTCTCCCTCCTCCTCCTCCTCCTCCTCCTCTTGCTGCTGCTGCTACTGCTCTCTCTATCCACATCCACCCACCCTCCCTCACCTCTGCCTTCATCCGCCGCTCCAACTCACCCCAACACACCCCCTGCTGAAGGTGGGTGCGCCCTACTGGCGCCTGAATCATCCCGCCCGAGGCCACGACCATGGCGAGCGGACGAAGGGGA
>NW_017100261.1:4298083-4298380 GCF_001263275.1 Habropoda laboriosa
GGTGGAGAGGAGGAGGAGGTAGAAAAGGAAGGTAGCGGAGTTAGAGTCCGTGGGAGGTGAGGGGACGATTCGTTGGTTGGTCGGGTTGGCAGGGAAACCGGGTGGTGAGAGGGGACGAGGGGGGGAGGTCGGAAAGGGAACTATAGTAGAGCGAGAGAGAGGGAGAGTGAGAATTCGAGCGCAAGGTACGTACCCGTGGGGTTGAAAGGGGGCGTCGAGTCGCCGTCGTCGTCGTCGACGTCGTCGTCGCCGTCGCCGTCGTAGTCGTCGTAACCGAGGGAGAACGTAGTCGAAAAG
>NW_017100261.1:4298482-4299563 GCF_001263275.1 Habropoda laboriosa
AAGAGAGCTCGGAGCAGCGAGGAGGCGAACGGGGTGGCTGGCAGAGGGGTGTAAGGCTTCACTAATTATTTTTTGTCGGTCGCACGACAGGGGTGCGACTGCCAGCAATGACTGAAATTAAATGAATGAGCACCCGGCAGCGTTCCACGGGGGTAGGAAGAAACGAGGCCGAGAGAGCAACAGAGGATGAGGAAGAGAGAGGGAGGAGAGAAGACCCGCTTTTGGCGGGTTTTCGGTGGGAGGACGGATCCCCGTCAAGGGAAAGGATTATGAATAGACTGTTCATTTTTCTCAAGTGTGAAATTATTAAAGATGGCGGTTCACCGCAGAAGAACTTCGATCTCCTTTTTACAGGCCGTCCCCCCGGCGTGCGCTTTTACAGGTACCGGCGCGCGCGAACTTTCGTTCAGTTCCGAGTAAACGACCACTTTGTTTGCCTACCCGTTCCTACGGTCGCTTCCCGATGCTCGCTTCGTCGGATGCTTCTTACGATCGAGTGCGCGTCGACAGAACGAATTTCTACGTGTTCGCTCTTTCGTTTGAGAAAGCTTGGATCATTTTTTTAAGGAACGAAAGGGGAGGTGCAACGACGTCGGTCGTAATGGCGATCTAATTTAGACGTCCTGTCGAATGTCCAATAAGAGCACTCGAGTTCCGTTTGTTTTTTTAAATCGTAATTTCTCTTGGGTGATCTTTGACGAAGATTGCGCGACTTATACGGAACTTTTCTCCGTTAGAATTGTACGGATGTCTGCTTTAAAATCCACGTGATATTACTCTTTAAGTTTGAAAGGGAAATATCGACCGAGACTCGACGAAGATCCGCAATGTCGTACACTAACGTTAAGCAGGTTTTTGAGGGAGCATTTCTGTACGTGACAACGATCAGGGATTCGATATTTCGCGGGAAAGCCTGACATGTGGGGCGACACGGGGGGCGGGGGGAAGCTGACTCAAAGACCAAAAGTATATCGCATCGACTACTCGGCCTTTGCTGCGAATCCAGACTAACGAGAGTTTCGTGAAAGAGACTTCTTTGCGTTTCTCGGAGAACAGGCGATCACGGGGCGAGGATTAAAGT
>NW_017100261.1:4299614-4309683 GCF_001263275.1 Habropoda laboriosa
ACGAGCACTGCGAACAGAGGGTGGATTCGAATTATCTTTCCTACCCTTGCAACGATAAAAATTGCGGAGTACTGTTTCGGGAATTGATACTTTACCACCTACACTTTCATGATTTCGATTAGGGAGAGAAGTATTTCTGGAAGTGATATTAGCGGTGAAGGTGTTAAATCGTACTACACCGAGTGTATTTGTTTTGATTAAATCATTGTAGAATTGAAGGAGACCTCCAATGCGTTTTAATGTAATTATTATTTAATTCTACGTTTCGCTAGTTTACATAGGTATATTCAAGGTTTTAGTAAACATTAGCGAAGGAGTGAACGAAATTTGTTTAACGAAAGTTAATATCAGCAAGTATTTTGCAATACAGTTTTTTTTCTTTTGTATAATGATGTCGAAAATTCAGTATTAGTAAAAATTTATTTCACGGTGAAAGACCGTTGCTATTCATTCTGGAACTTTTAGTAAGTTGAATAGAAATTTTCAACAGTTTTGCAATGATAAATAAATTATACAATCTAAAAAGATACGAAATCTTAAATATTATAAACAAATGTGGAATCTTTGTTACTGGTTGTCATAATTATAATTTGGTGATTTAGTTCAATTACCAAATGTGTAATTATAAATGAAACAAGAATTATAATTCTATTTCAAAATTTTTGTGACTTTTTACAGTAATATACTTTCCAGTTTTGGACATTTGCATTTATTTATAAAGAAAGAAAAACTATTAACCCTTTGCACTCCAATGGCGCTGTTATGGCGACATGGAGAACTTTAAAGTGTAAAATTCAAGTGTTTTTATATTATCAAAATAATGAAAATTAATAGAAGAAATAGAAATAAGTAAATTTATAAGCGTTAAAAGTCCTTGGTTTTCTTTATCAAAAGAAAATTTTGGATTCTCAGAAGTTTCACTATTAATCTTATGGAGAAATGCTTGGAGTGCAAAGATTTTTGTAATTGCAAATTTCACGAGTAACATCAGAGCAACAAGCTTATGTCAATTCGTAATATTTTTGTAGCAGTAATATCGCAGCACGGTTCCCTCATTTGCCGTGTAAATTACAGCGATTACGCATCGTTGCACGCTTAACGTGTTTCACTATGCAATTTTCATAGATTTCGAAAATTAGAAGCGCAACGAGAAGTTTAATAATACGATTAGGAATTGTGTTACGTATGTTAATAAAAAATTAAAATGGGGTAACTTTGTAGGTACACGGATAGATTAGATAAATAACTTTGCATGAATTTTTCAGTCCTCGAAATTTCGTTTATCTCTATTTTCATGGATGTAGACTTTTAGATGGCTTGTTGCTTTTGAGACCTGTATATCAACCTACGTTTAACCATAGCTCGGTACAAGCCATTGATCACTATAAAAATACCATCTGTAGATATCGATAAATTCTTCTATTGACATTTACGTATCTATGGTATCGATTATTTGTTACCTTTGCGCACCTATATTTACACGTACTTCTATGTTTACTGATATATATATGGTCGTTTATTGTAAATACCTTTTTAAACACAAGACGAAATCTCGATCGATTGCGTAATGTAAAGTTTCGAAATGTGTAATCGATTTAATTTCCTAACCTAATTTGCATAAGTGACTCAAGAACCTCGATACCAATATGTACGATACGAAAACGTTTTTTTAGCGTGGTAATATAAATTGAAATTAGAAAATACAATTGAACACGCATAGTTTATCGTCAATATCTAAGATGGCTGCGTGATTGTAAGATACAATTTCGTTGACTCACATTTCTGTTGTCGTCTTTTTCAGAATATCTTGAAATTTAATATCCAATTTGTAATCCCATCGGTTTGTTGCCGGCACTTCACTTCGCACACACTGTTAAATTCACTGATTTCACTCGAACACTTGTAATTATTTCACAGAAAACCGTCTGACTAATCGCCCGCGCAAAATTCCTTTCGTAGCACGAAACTAACACTGAACATGGACACTTGCGGCGCTGCGATCGCATCGATCGATTGTTATCGAGATTGTCGTACGTACGATCGTCGCTTTAAATACATCGCACGTACATAAAGTAGAAATTTTTGATCGTACAGGATTTTGCAATAGACGTAACAGAACCATTGTATCGAAGATCGAAGAATTGCGGACAGCATAAAATTGACACTTCAAAACGTACAGCCACCGTTCTCAACGCAGTGCTGTTCGTGTATAAAGTAACACAATTTTGGTATTGTAACGTATATTGCTATTCTATCGAAGGTTGGACAATCTCGACTAGTGACTAACACTTTCAAACGTAATACCGTTTTCGTTGTTCATATCGTTCACATAGAAAGTAAGACAATTTCTCGTATTATTGCAATAGTCACTGCTATCGTATCAAAGATCGAGATATCGAAATTGGTAGAGTACGTACGACTATCGATTCGTGGCAACATTTGAAACAAGCGTCTATTTAACAAAGATATTTATTTAAAATATCTCAAGAACGAATCATTTTCCAATCATTTCACCTTAAAACTATTTTCTCAGAATGACGAGAAGATTCGATCTATGTAAAAAAAAAAAAATAATATTTATTTCTATTTTAAAAAATTGTGAAATTCACCGAAAATGTCGACCTCTTTGAATCTTTTACCTTTTTCCCGTAACATTTTTTTCCAATTGCAATCAGAGAAGAGATATGGGTAGATATGAAACATTGTAGATTTAAAAACGATTTCTAAAACAAATAATTCTTTATCTTGGCTCTGTGAAATTGATAACGACAGCACTCTGGTCAATTAGGTAATCGATGTGATAATAATTAATACCAAAGTAAGATTTAAATTTACGATCTATTTCTGGAAAATTGCAGAAAATTCCAAAGTTAAAAAACGTTTCCGTGTCTAATACATTTGTCTTAAACAAAACCTTTCCCAATTAAAAGTGTCAATACGAATACTTACAAACGCGTGGACGTCCAAATGGAAATATTTCAACCAGCAAAGAGTCGAACAGTAAATCATTCGACAAATTACTATAGCTGTACCAAAATAACTTCACCCTTCCGTTACAATTCCTCGTTGAAAATAAAATTAGTTCTCGAACCGTGTTACACAATGTGTTAAATGATACCCGTTTAAATATCACAGCATCGCCGCCGTTTATCCGCCTTATTACCTTCGAATCAGAAACGGGTCGCTCGAAGCCGTAATCGTTCTTTGAAGTCGTGAGAGTCCTTCGTGGCGTGTAAGACACGCACTGCTACATAAATTGCGGTCGGCTTACAGGCCGGTAGTAAAAAAGAAGAAGAAAAAAAGGAAAGAAAAAAACGCTAGTCCGCGTAATTGCTATCGACGTAGGCTGTGCATATGTCCCGATCACACGGCTCGATCGTTCGCGAGGAGAGAGAGTACGTGCTCCTACAAAATTTAGTGACTAGCGGTTTCCGCGACGATCTCAATTAATTTCCACGCAATTAACTTCCAATGCCTGGAGCGAGTCTCCGCGCGTGAACTTCTCGCCGGTAAATCACAGCGATCATGCAGTGCGTGTATATACGTTATCCCCGTGTTCCGTAGGTGAAAAGCCGTAGGTCGAAGGTGTAAGTGTTCCGCGAGGATGCAGAAACCGGCGGGTGGGGTCTGTGTGTGAGAGAGAGAAAGAGAGAGAGAGAGAGAGAGAGGGAGAGAGAGGATTTAAAGCTGGTGCAAACACGCCGGATCTCCGTGCTAGCATAAATACGAGGAACAAGGTGGCAAATGGCACGGGGGTAGCTCGTTCCTTTCCCCTGTGTCCCACACCAACCCCCGGATCTTCTCTTGTTTCCGTGTACGAGGCGCGGACAACTTTAGTCTGTTCGGAAAAGTAAATTTCTCGAGGTTTATTTTCGCCTGTTGTTATTTCGGAGGAAATTTCGGCTGCGAACGTGTTGATATCGCGTTTAATTAAAGCGACGGGAAAATTTTGAAAAGTGCCTGATAGACTGTAAATTGTCGTCTCGGTATTTTCGGATTCGAGTTAAGGGTTCGAGGGCTCCTTTTAACGTTTGCGTTTGATAATTGCATCGTTGAGATTAGTTTGGAATTTTATTATAGTATTATCTATAATTTTAAAAGTTTAAATTTTTCTGCATGCTGAACTTATTGAATGATAAACTCTAATTTAAATTTCTAGAAGCAACGTGATACACTGAATTTTTCAATTATTTCAGTTCTATCAAGTATCATTTTGCAAATTAATTGCGAAGCGTGGAATTGTTGAAAAATATTATTACGATAACGGAAAGTGTAATTTGAATACATTTTATCCCACGACTGGAGAGTATAATTTTCATCACGCAGTGTTTTGTCGATTTTTGAAACCACCGCGGTATAGCATTTCAGCTAATAAAACTAAAATAAAAGTGAGAATAGAGGAAGAGTAAAAATAGTCCTGTTTCGTGTTCATAAATCAGATGGTGAGAGTGATAAAACTAAAATAATAAGGTTTAAAAATGACGGCAGTTCAAGCTTATTACTTTAATAAGGTTGAAAACATGATATTTAACGCGAAGATAATTTTAAATTTCATTTCTAGTCGCCCCAGATATGAATAATATTTAAACAACGAACACTCGTCGATCTGAAAATATGTATAAATCCATAACACGCTAATATTACTGGAACTTCTGAAAAAATCGTATACCTACATTCGAAGCATGTGATTCTATTATTACGAGCAAGAGAAACATTTTACACGACGACATCAGGAGGCTCACCCCGTACGTCGTTAAGCGTATTCATGGATTTAGTACTGGATGGCTGGTCGAGGGAATTAAAATCACCCTACTTATTACCAGCGTGCGGCTTTTCGGCCGCTCGGTGACGCACGTCGGTGGAAGATCAACCGATTTCATCGCACAGAGGGGTGGGCCTTTGCCATACATGGATCTAATATTTCTGAGCGTGTCGGTACGCCGCGATGGGCGGCGCAAATTAGGTGAACACGTTTGACTTGGATTTTAGTGGGGCGTCGATCGATCACTCGTTAATTTAATTACACCGCTTGAACTCTGTTCCTCGTGTATCCAGCGGGTGTTTGCTGGGAGGAAAAAAAAAAAGGAAAAAAGAAGAAAAACTATATGTATGCCGCGTGGAACACGGAAGTCGCGTAGGAAAACTTGAAAGCGGTGTGTCGACCTCTCGTTTACAAATTCGTTGCACCGTTAATGGGATAGACTTATCGGGTGTGAAATCGAATTTTACGTTACATTTGACCTTCCCCCCGTGGCGTCTTAAGCTTAATTGTCTGTTGTTCTACTTAATGAATCGTAATAATTTCCTGCGTTTATCGATGATCGAGTCACGTGTACAATGGATTATGCGATATCTCTTATCGTTTCGTTTGCAAATGTACCGTTCGATAAAGCGAATAGTTTCACGATTTGCGCGCTGTCCTCTCTTCTGTTTCTCTCCAGACGGATGGATAGTTTCGTAGGAAGAAACGAGTAAACAAGTTATTAGTAAACGTTCAACCGTAATCTGACCTAGATCGTAGAGAGAAATCTTTAACCACAGCATCGGTATTTTCATTTCGAAATGAACCGAGCGCTACTTAGAAGACCAATTGAATGCCATGTCCTATCAACTGACATTTCCATTTCCTTTATAAACGAGACTTTTCTACAGGCACGTTCGATCCTCTTAAATCCCCGGAAATCGCCAGGTTCGTCGAGCTGGCCGAAAAACACCGATCCTCTCTTCCCGTGGCCATTCAGTGGGCATTTCTTCAAGGTGGAACAAGGCACCGGCCTTTTCTTTTTTCTTCTTCCTCTTCTTCTCGAATCACATTCTGCCTAGGTCAGCCGGATCTCCTCTGTTCTCCCTACTCTAAGACCTCGTACCACGGATCCTGTCCCTCTAGTTCTACGACGATCCACCTCCGAGAAAACATCCCTTACGTAAGAATCGATACGCGTAGGATAGAGGATGTGCAGAGGGCAAAAGAGATGGCTGCAGAGATGGTAAGAGTGGGAGGGAGAGAGAGAGAGAGAGAGAGTTAGAGCTGGAAGTAGCACCGCTTCAGAGTTCCCTTAGCGATCTTACTCGAGCGCCGGAAACATCCCTTATCCTCGAGGTACCTCGAGATTCTTCTTCGCGTTTGAACTCTGCCACGTGAGACGTACCTCCTACCACCTCCCAGCGCACCTCTCTCTCCCTTTTCTTTCATCCGCTGCTGGCGTTACCGGTGCTTCTCTTCTTCCTCTTCTTCTTCCTTATTTTCTCTACTTGGTCCGCCCACCCCGGAAGAGTCGGTAGATCGCCCCAGAGACGACCTACGCGTCCCGTGACGCGTACGTAGAACGTCGAGCTTGCAAGGATGCTCGAAGGTTGGGCCACCGTGGAGCGCAGATGGAGGTTGGGGGGATGGGGAAGGCGGAAAGGAGGTTGGAGATGGCGGTACGGAGTTGAGCCAGGGAGGGTGGTTGGCAGGCGCGGGGTTGGAAACGCGGTGTTTGTTCGGGACGATAGTGTAAGACGGTGACGTGCACATCCCCTGCCAGCCTGCCAGTCTGCCAGGCAGAGTCTGCTTGCTTCTGCCTTGGCTGCCACTGGAAATGGAGGGTGGTTTCAACCCTTAGGTCGGGCGTAGCGGTGGTGTGGGTGAATGCGGGAGGTGGTGAAGGCGAGGAGAAACGATGGTACACGTCGTGGAAGGAGGAAAGGCGGCAGGCAGGAGAGAGAGTTTCACTCGACGGGGAAGGAGGGTAACGAAGAGAACGAGGGAGAAAGAGAATAACAGACTCGCCTGTGTGGCGTAGTAGCCAGGGGCCGAGAAGTACTTTCGAGGTCGGCAGGGCCGCCTTAATTATCGTCGCGTTTCGTGAAAGCTTCCACTTTATTTTGTCGTTCTTCTTCCAATCGTGTGCCGCTCGACCTCTTGGAACCCGTTAGTTTTGCACGAGAAACGTTGACATTTTTCTCACTCTCTCTTTCTGCACCTTTATACATACGAGTATAGATCTAAGAGGATTTTTGTCGCGAATGTTACTCGTTTCGAATATTTTCACAGTTATGACAGGGCATTCTCGCGTTGCTTACCAACGATACTGCTGTTTTGTAATGGACGCCAATTATACGGATGAGTGGGATGTCAGAAATTAATGCAAAGGGGTGTTTGGCTTGGGGTTGCTCTTTGTGCTAGGGTTCATTGTTCGTTCCATTGTAATGGATATAGAGTGAACACCTTGCCCTAGCGGCGAACAGGTCAAGTTCCCTTTTTCTTTCTCCATACAAATCGTCCTTTCTTTTTTTCCCCCCTTCTCCTGCCTGCTGGAATGCACAACCTTGCAAACTTGTTAATCGAACTGTTGTACGAGCAGCGTTGAAAAAGGCACAAGAGTCACATTGAAACTTGTCGAATTAATAGAGCACCAGACGAACGAAGATACAAGGAATTCTTTCCTTTACGCGTTCCGCTCGCAGAGTTACCCGCTCTATTGAAATTATTAATCTTCCGAGTAATTACGTCCGTACTCTCATCGACGTGTCTGTATTACTTTGTCCTCGCTGCCGTCGTTACTCCGGACTCTCAAAAATGCCCGGAATTTCCAAGAGGGGACGCTTAACCCCAGGGAGTTCCGTGCAAAACTTCTACCCCCGGTCTTCGTCGGTTTCGCGGAAAGAAGGGGAAAGCGAAGTGGAACGTGCAAGGCAGAAATAAAGCGACAAAAAGACAGAGAGAGAGAGAGAGAGAGAGAGAGAAGAAACGGGAGTGACAAAAGGGTGGAGGAGGTGCACCAAGGAGGCGGATGAAGAAACGCACGGAAAGAAGAGCAACTAAGCGAGCTTCTCTGGATTTTGGAATTTTACGGCCACGTCGTGCGTCCCTGAAGCAAGGAGAAGGCGTAGGAACGTACGGTGTTGGACGAGGGTGGTGAACGGAGTAGGGGGTGACGCTCGTAAGGGTGTGGATTGGGGGAGAGAGTAGCGAAAGAGGGAGAGAGAGAGAGAGAGAGAAACAGAGAGAGTAGGAGCAAGAGAGAGAGGCATATAGGCAGATGGCAAGAGGTACGCGAGAGTAAACGAGACAGAGGGAGACAACTGGAGTTCTGGCGATGCTCTACGGCGGCGGAGGGTGAGTTACCGAGGACTCAGGGACCTAACCCTCTTTTCTGGACTCACACTCCCGCATCTCGACTCTCTGCCCCAACCACCTGCACCATCTCCTCGCTCCACCGCGTTCTACCTACTACCGCCTTTCCTGCCTCCGCTGCCGCTTCAACCCCTTCCACCCCGAACGCCAGACACGGCACATTGCCCGGAGTGTTGCGTTGTTGCCTTCCGAGGCACCCCGACGTTCAATTTTGTATAACTATCCGGCGTGCATTACGAAAGTTGCCGCGAAACTTTTCCTTCCCTTCGCGCTAGCCTGCAATGCCATCCCATCCCCTCCCTCCCACTGCCCTCTTTCTCCTCATCCTTCTCTTCGCCCTGTTCGCGCACAGTCCCGACCGTTCGATTAACACTCCCGCGCTTTTCGCGCGATTCATTGAAATTGTTTTTCACTTCAACCCCGTACTCCCGTCCCAAGCGCTTGTTTGCGTTTCGTTTTGAATCCGTTTGGCGCCAGTTTCGCCGCTACGAATATGGAATTTTCCAGGAGCTGGGCAGGTAGTCTCTCTTTCTCGCGGATGATTTTCCTCAACGATGTTACGGTTCGATCTCTTTGAACGATTTTTTCGTGGTTTGTATTTCTCGAGATTGATTCGTGTACGTGTATACGTAGTTCGTGTGATCGCGTCACGTTGACCTAGTTAACGCGGGTAACGTCGATCAACGCGTTCACGCGGAAGTTTCGCCAAGTTACGCGTTCCTTCTTCGTTCGCCTGTTTGCCAGTTTCGAGTGTACTTTATTCAGACGTTGAAACGCGAAAGATCTTTCGATCGGTGATGTTGCTGGAGAAAGTTAATTTTATTGTTTAGGTGAATCGTGCAATTTATACTAGCTACGTAAATGCTTGTGGCGAATTCTAATTAAAGTGATCCTTGTTTTCTTTTTTATCGTCCATTGAAGGTGGTATTATTAAGAGCAACTTGTAATATGATTTTAATTTTTTGTTCTGAAGTGTTCTGGTAAATATGATAACGAATGGATGAAAATATTTCACTGAACCTCATTTCCGGGAAATCGAAGAAACCGATATATCTGTTTCCTTGCTATAATTATTTTCAAATGATGGCTTCGGAAATTTTCCTTCTAACCATTAGTTTAGCTACAAATCAGTTTTGTCGATTTAGCGAAATCTTTCCCATTTTCTTCTCACCCGTTCAATTTCTCTACATATCTGTTACACCTATACACGCTCCAACGGACGAAAATTACGAAAAAAGGGAAGAAATAAAACAGCGCGTGAACATTTTCCGGAAAGCCAGAGAAGACAGATGCGTGTAACAATGGAATCGAGAAGAAAAGAAAAAAGTTGCTCGAAACGAAACACGATGGGATATCAGCGTCAAACACGTCGGTTACAGCATCCGCTACTTCTTCATCGGGGTTTGCGTGTCGCGTAAATAAACGCGCCAACAGGCCGCGATATATCGGTCAACGGGATGTGGATGCATCGAAAGGTTAATTGTGGCCCTAAAGCAAACCGGCGACTCCTCGAGCATCAACGCATCGCATCGACATTGCAGCTAGACTCTCTCTCTCTCTCTCTCTCCACCCCTATCTCTCTCTTTGCCCATCAACCCTTTCGACCTAGCAAGAGATGAACCCTTTCACGGGAGCCTTAACCCTTCGGAATCAGCTCCATATCCATGCTGCTCCGTAGCAACCCCTTTCTCGCGGTGCCCCTCTGCAACCGTCGATGCACATCATCTCCCTTGGTGCACGCACGTGCGCCCCTTCGTGTCTGTTCGTTCGCTTAAATGCACCCTCGCAGCAACATCAGCGACGCTGTCGGCGATAGCAACAGCGACAGTAGCAGCGCAACGGTAGCAGCAACAGCAACAGCAGCATGAGCTTCCTCGTTGCCAGTGGAGGGTCTTCTGACAGCAAATCGATTGAACGGTATAATTTATACCACCCCCTACTCATCTCACC
>NW_017100261.1:4309895-4320348 GCF_001263275.1 Habropoda laboriosa
CCCCTCCACCTCCTCCCCCCCCCCGCCCCGCCCCCCCCGTCTTTCTCTCACTCCGATGTACCCGTCCCTGTACGCCCCCACTCTGCTGCCAGTTTCCCTGAATAGTCATCATGCGAGTATTCTGCCTGTTGGCGGGCGAGTGGGCGAGTGGATAATGGGGAAACCGGCGCTGCTGGAGGGCCCCTGAGTGTGTCACCGTGCACGCCGTGCTGTGTGCGTGCTCGATTATAAGTATTTATAGCGTCTCTGTGTAGTGGTGTCTATGAATGCGCGGCGGCCTGCCCGTAGCACAGCTATTGCCGCGGTGGTACGCGTGTGTTTGAGCACCGACGTGTGCTCTGCCCGCGCTGCGGCCTGCCCGCTCTATAATGAGGAACGTCCACGCACCTGTGCGTGTGCGTACACATCGACACACACGTGTGTGCGCGCCTAGGTGGGCAGCACAGTCGAGCGTTGGAGCTCTGCGGTCAGAAGCACCGTGAGTGCGGCGGCCTGCGTCGTCGTCACACTTGACCGAACCCGGCCCCCCACGTGCCTGCATGCGCGCATATGTGCGTGCACGCACTCTACTTCGCCGCGAGAACCGCTGATTGCGGTCAACGCCGGGGCCGCACGAGAAAAAACGCGTCAACCTATCCTACCTCTGGAAAGCGAGAGAGAGAGAGAGAGAGAGAATATGTGTACCTTCCCAAGATTATTCCCCCCACTCCTTGACGTGCTTCTCGCTGAAATCGGCCGAGAGTGCTTCTCGCGATTGTCCCTCGATCTGTCTGATCGTTCGTTATTCGGCGGCTTGCCGAAGAAACAGCTTGAAAAATATTGCTCTCCGCGTACCATCGCGAAATTGATGCCTGATGCACCCCTTTGACGGTGGAAAAGCGATGCTACTGTGCGGTGATTTTTTAAGAGACGGGGAGATCGATGCTGCGATACAAATGCTGTTTCACTTCTGTTAAATGGTGCGTGATTTCGAAACGATTACCGGCTGTTCGATTATCAGTTGCATTATTAATCCTTCAGGAGATCCATTGTATTCACCTGTCAGTTTCTGGTTAGGGTGACAATGAAGATCGGGGGTCAATTCCTTTCTTTCAATGAATAACAGGGTGATTCAACTAACTTGTCGGCTTGAAATTACTCGTAAACTAATTTGCAGTCTATGTTTCTTGATATGTATTAAAAGAGCATTAAAAACAGAGCAAATAAATATTAAAGTGTAGTCAGTCTAAAGTGGATATTTATCGAAATATTTGCAACAGAAGTTCTGTGCTAGTTGACGCCAAATTTCCGACAATTCGACCATCCTTCGCAATTAAACTTTCACCTACATATCTCAATAAATACTCACTTTAAACCCATTATACCTTAATACTTATCTACTCAGTTTTTAATGCTCTTCTAATTCCCGCAAAGAAACATGGGGCGTTCTGTTAAAAAAGATAAATTGTGATCTTCGAAGCTTCATGCGTAAACAATATAGTAATAATGCCACTTTTGCTTCGTACATTATATACTTTCTCGTCCAAAGAACAATTTACGAGTAACTCGATATACGCCCCTGTATATACGCCTCTTCTACCATCCTACCACCTAAAACTACGAAACGCTTAATATCTCAGTTGATATTTAGCTTCAGCACTGGAAGAAGCCGTATGGAACTTTTTCAAATTCTCGAATGAGCGCGCGCGGTGTTATTATTACCGTCGTAAATAATCGCGCGCGGGAGACAAATAATTTATAATGGCGACGATAGTGCCCGTTTGACATTTCAGATTTATTATTTCGGCGTGCGTTCGCGTACACGCCGTATGCGCGACTGCGTGCTCGGATCGTTATTATTTGTAATACTCAGGCCTGCAATGTGTTATCGCGTGAGCGCGCGCGCGCTCACGCCAGAGGCACGCGGGAGAGGAGTGGCGGAGAGCCGCGCGGAAAATCAACCTGAAAAACGTTGCGGCGAACTAAACTGCGAAATGCCGGGGATCCGTGTGTTTTATTACGCGGAGAACCGCATCGACATCTCGTTGACTGTCAGTCTGACTGATGACCGATCGAAACTGCGCAACGATACATGTGCCGATTATGAATCTTGATTGCGACCCGTCCCATTACGTGCACGTGCACGAAACGGCTTCCCTCCCGATGTTTTGCACACACCGCGTCGCATACTTTGAATAAATAAATACACTTTTTGACCCAGTTTCCCCGGCTGGCGCCACGAAAACACCGCCGGTGCCTCTTTTTTCCCGCGCGCACGCCTGTTTCGGAAAGGGTAAACGCTCATTTTTTGGTCGCCCTGGGATTTAGGTGAACTCGAGCAACTACAACGTTTCAGACTCGGTTTCCCGACCTGGATGTACAACGATCGACGTTGCCATAATCTTCGCGACAATTCTGGATCTTTGAGGATTGTTTATTCGGCTATCGAAAATATCTATTTTAATACTGAAACATATTTTAAAGGGGAATTTTGTGGAGAACGACGAGAAAAGTGGGAAATGATGGAATGTAAGAGGAGTAGCTATTAGAGAGCAATAAGGAAATTGTTAGTGTAGCATAAGGATAGGGTAAGGAAAATTGTAACCCCAAGGGGATGCAATAAAGATATATGCGGACATATTATACACGTTCCACAATGGAATTATTGAATATTAAGTAAGAAATTGTAAGTTATTTAGCGTGTGTATAGTTAATTATTTCTTTTTCGCATAACAGTGTCTAGTGCTCATTACTGTGATAGTAATTCTCCGCAATAAGGCGTTCTACTACTTTTTATTAATTATACAACATTTCATGGTATTCTGTTGATAGCCTTTCTTACGGAATAAAAGTGTACGAATTTATAAAAAAAAGTATTGTTCGAAAGAGCGTGTTTGCTTCTTTCATTATACAACCACTAAATGTTCAGAGCATTTCTTATTCATCGTACACAACTAGTAACGTAGCTTTGAACGCTCAGCAGCTATGCAATGAATGGAATTCATAATCCTATAGCCGATGCAGTACCATGGCATTTTACGTTCCTCTTGTAAGATAGAGCGGGCAACGGGAAATACAAAAATCGATCGGTCATGAGCGTTCAACTCTCGGAAAGTTAAAGTTGGAAATCTCAAGCTGGAATTACCCTAAAGTAATATCTCCTCGTTTTAATTAACATTTCAGAAGCTTAAAGACGTTTCTTAATAACAAAAATACCCGAACTCTGTATTCGGCAATCTATTCTCAGGGAAGAATGGAAATTTTGGGAAAAAGAAATATGTCACCACGTAACTCAAATACTGCGTCACAATTACGTACAATTCACATCGATTGACACGCGACAATTTTTCCCTTCACAGGACACAAACCGATATACCCGCAGTGCCTTTAAAAACTTGTTGCGTCTAATCACACTTCGCCGCGTTTAAACTTCTTCGAACCACCGTGTCAACCTTATTTTCCATCCGTTCACGATCGGAACGAGAAGCGCGGAAAATCAAAGTGTATACGAATCCACTTTATAATTATTCCTCCGCTCTTTGCATTTTGCATCGGGCCGTTCTTTTCCTACGGCGCGTGAAATTCAAATTACAAACATAGCTTTCACGCTTTGCCGACGCGAAGAAGAAGAAAAAAAAAAAAAGAAACAAGGACCGGTCTCTATATTTCGACTGACGAAAAATTTGTCGATCGTTTCGAGAACGTCACTCGACAGGACGATATCGATCCGCGCGCCCCGGTAGGTAGGTACCTATGACGTCAAACAGCGGGAAATATTCGCAGGCTTTTTGCAACGGACGGCGTGTGGCGGCGCGGCGGCGGCCGGCCTTTTCGATCCGTTCGTTTGTCGGTACACCCGGTACATGCGTGGCGCACGTAGGTGAATTCACACGTGCGGCAGTCAGCGGTCGGGCGTAATTCAGATCATCTTTTGTGGGCTTGTGGCACACGTGTGCGTGTCCACCGCGTTCCGTGTATGCGTGTGGGTGTGTTTGCCGCTGCGTGAGCGGATGGATGTGGACTGGAACGGGAGGATAGGGATGGCTCCAGTGTCCAAAGGGGTTCTCAATCCTTTTCTGCCGGATAATCGGGAGAGATCCGATTCTGGTCAATTTGATTCTATTAAAGGGGTCGGTTACGACGTTCTTGAGCAAACGGTGCGTATAGAGTCGGCTGATGCGTGCCGTGAAACTGACCCACGGTAGCTCCTTTCGCCATGCGAATGTTAATGCTTCGTCTAGAGGGAAATTTGATTTTTTCTGACTGTATACATAGGTGTATATTGAGGAAAGATTATCGAGATATAAGGTATAGAGGTTTTGTGAACGTGGACTCTAAGGTGAGTCAGTATTGACACGTTTATTGTAAATTGTAATCCCCTGAGACACAGTGGCCTCGAGATGGGAACAGGCGATGTTTGATTTTGTAATTGAGATTAGTGCACACAGTGACGTACTAAATGTAGTATTTGACGTTTTAAGGAAAATTTGGGTTTTTTGAATGGTTTGATGTTTGAACGTCTGTGTGTATGCTAAATTTAAATTCGCGTTCAAATTCATTTTCTGCATTGGTGTGTATGTGATGTTATATAGGCAAGCGTATGTACTTCATTTCTCTTACTAAAATTCCAGGCGTTCTCAATTGAACGGTAATTGATATTTTTGTATCTAATTAATCTGAGATGGAAAATACACTGTTTGATTAAAGATTTTCAATTAGAGAAACGCAAGATAGGCAAAAATCGAGTATTACGAGTTTCCATAATTTACTGCATTACACATTCATGGTATTGGCATAAGAGTACGGTATACTGTGTGTTTAACAAAACAGAACCATTTAATTTCCTACTTTGTTACTCATATGTGTATAAAACTCCAGAACGTTAGTGCAGAATTATTTCTGAATATCGATAATTAAATACCAAACGTAACCAAAAAATGTTTTCATCGTCGATATTGGTTATCGGTAACGAAAACAATTTTCTGTCAGCAACCGAACAATATTTTCGTGATCGTTATTTAGTGACCAAAAACATGTTAACCATTGATAACAGCTAGCTATCGATAACAAAACGAAATTTGAATCACCTGTGTTGATTATTCGCAATCAAAGAAACGTTCACGTATTAATCTTGTAACAATTACGATCTCCGCTTTTCCTTCCGCGTAAGAAGCTAAAACGGGTCCGCTAATCAATCCAAAGTAATGCGTTCTTAATGCACGCTAATTCTACGGACGAGTCCCCGGGGGGGATGTCGGGGGTGGCTTAAATTGTTCCGCGAACTTCGACGTTCCGATCACGCGGGAGAGATTCGGCTGGCGATAGTTTACGACTGGGACAGATCTCGACTTTCGTCGGAGCCACAGAGGGTTGTAGTCACAGGACTGTCGTGATTAAAGCGGAAATTTACTGGCCGTTAATAATTAGAGGAAAATCGGAGAGAATCAGAGGGGCGGTTTGTGCTGCGGTCGTATTTGACGCGTATGCGCGCTGTCATAACAATCTAATAGTCGTAACGCCGTGTCCTCGCTTTAGAATAACGCGTGGATACCGTTTGCCGTAAAGGCAACTGTAAAATGTTGCCCGGCTCTACCTCTGTGTCCGTTCACCGAAGATTTGTTTGTCGCGTCAATAGCTTTATTGGGTAAATGTTACGCTCGCCGCGGTATCATACGTCAGGTAAATATCCCCACGCGTTTTCCGGAAGCTGTTATTTCTACGCTTTACAGCGTCCTCCTCTGCTCGTGTAATATTGAACTTGAAATACAACTGGCTCGAACAATCGCATCGCATTCCTTGAAAGTTGCCCCTGACACGCTATTCCGATTGTTGGAACATTTTTCTTCCTTTTTTTCTCATTTTCTTCGCGCCTCTCAGGCCGCACGCTGCGCGTTGTTTCGCGTCGCAGGGATAATTAGCGTTCTAAGCTCGTTGATTATTCGATTTGGGTCGATGATGCGGGTTAAAAGTTTTGGAATATTTAGAACAGTCGATTGGGTTCGTGTTGTTTGGTAGGAAAGTTCGAAGGTATTTTGAGATCTTCTGTTTTGGGAAAATGTAATTTTTGGTGGTTTAGAAAGTGGACTGAATTAATTGGGAATTAGAGTACCTTGTGCAGGCTGCTTCAAAAATGGGGAATTTGTGCATTTGTGTATTTTATACCTTGCGCAGAAAATTGTGCATGTGATAATATCGAAAGAAATGTTCGTTAGGACATTTGAGACAACCTATTGTTAGAGGAGACTCTAAAACTGAATTCTGAGATTGTTAGGACAGCAAGGGGGGACGATTTTATGATACGTGATTTCAGCAAACCGTTATTTTAATTTAGCAGACCGGTCCTGCAGCCAACGTGCGGCACCTAGAATTTCTCAAATATTAAAGAATAGGCTATTGTTCGGTCAGTAAGGCAAGGTATCATAAAGTCACGCCCAAAGGGTCTTCGAAACCGATGCAATTACCGAGGCCTCTCGGTACCTGACCTTCCGAACGAGTCGGAGAGTCAGAGTTGACCTGGCCGGGTTTTCCCCCCTTGTTGTCAAAATTCCATCCAGCAAGGACCAGCTTCGTCACCTCCGCTCCAAGGACGTGACGCGCTCCGGGCGCAATAGAAGGGGGTGATACGGGGTTGGTCATTTAGTAATTTTAAGAACCTCCCTTCGCGTCCCTTCTTCAAATTTTAGAAGATTTGGAGAAGGGACGACTCGATAAGAAGGCCGACTTAGCTTAAGACCACAGAGTGTTAGTACACAGACCATCAGTTACATTAGGAATAATAAAGATTCAGTCAGACTCTCAACGCAATACATTCAATCTTCAGACGGCACCTAGTGCAATATTCCAAGTACGCGGAAATTAGTACCCGAGTGCTTAACAGAGATTCTGAGGATGATTGTGAACTAGTGGAGACTTTTTAAACACAAAATATATATTTATTCATATACACTACCGGCCAAAAGTTTGGAATCACTGAGTCAGCGACTCTGAGAATTTTTTATCATTCGAATCAATTGATGTGAGATAAAATTGATAAAAGCAGAATTGAGATAAACTTCAAATCTATAAGAAATTAGCAGCAGATATAATATTGATGAAAAGTGGGAGGTGATTCCAAACTTTTTTAAAGTCACTTTCATATAAGTGTTAACATTTTATTTTTTAAGCACCCTGTGTACAAATGTGCTCAGAAAGCGTTAATAATCGCACACACCCTGATGACCCATATAAAAATGCAGCACTAAGTATTTATAATGCGGAGCATTGATGTATTTATACGTGGATTTATTTAAAATCAGATTTAATTCATTCGGTGCGAATTTAAAGAGGAAACGCTTTTCGAAATAATTGCGCGAGGATCCTTGATAACGATATCGAATTGTTAAAGCACGAATTGGAGGAAAAATCTGGACAGATCGATGCACGTAGACATGATGACCGATTGATTGACTGAAACGTGACAGGATCAGAATGACTCGAATGTTGAACGCTCCGTGGAAATTAATAAAATAAACGAGTGGAACCTTGTTACATCCCCATAGACGCAGCATCTGCGTTCAGGTGTGTGCGTGTTTAAATTGATTCAATTTTTCAGCAATATCGCTACGATGTACGGACAGAACATCTGTCCTTGTGGCTTTTCTGTGTTGTTTTCATCAAATCAGTTGAAGCAACAAACTATGTAAATTAATTTCTCTCGTTTACTTTTCATTTCCGAATTATCTTTTTGATACGGTTTCCTTCGAATCATGCATTCGTTTAGGCGAGATGGTATATTGTTTAAATAATTCCTCGTTGTGGTAAACTATTGTTAATTGATTTTTAGTGGCGCATGTTTCGATATCGTAAATGAAACTGTTATGTGATTTCTTTAATTAAACGAAAGTTAGAGTAATTCATATTTATATGTAAAGAGATGGTCAAGCAGATATTACAATTTTGGTCGTGTCAAATTATCGAAGGATACTTAAGTGGGAAATAAATTTCATTTTTTGGAATCACATCGAAGAAATTGGTACTTCGTTGGTTAATAAATGTTCCTTTACTAAACTAAACAGGTAAAGTGCATTAATTTACTATCTTTTTAGCACAAATATTACAACAACAAAAAGACGAAGAAAAAGAGTGCACTGGACGTTCTTTTTGGAAAATGAAAAAACACTGAAAAACTTTCTATTACAAAGTTACCCTTTAAAATCACAGTAAGAATTACCAAGCGACAATTTTCAAATCTAAACACTCTCGAACATAGAAGGAAATCGCAAGATATCTTATTCGTTTATAAATTATTCAATGGTCATTTAAACTGTAACTTCCCTCCTGGAAAAATTTTGTTTAAATGTCCCATCTATGAGATTAAGAACATGCGATTTCTTCCGTGTTCAATACCACACCACAGTGTTAGGATACCATACTGGTATCAACCGAATGATTATTAATGTTAATACAACACCTCCTTCACTTAAACGATCACTGCTTAGCTTGCCACTTAAATGACTTCCACTACGTTAATCACCTTAATTTTTAGTTATATTTATTTTACATAAATTCCCACCTCACGATGTCACTATTACCGTGTATTATACTAACGGGCCATTTCCCGTATAAATAAGTAAATAAATAAATTTTAAACCAATTTTAATAAAAAATCTCGTAGAAATCTTTCGTTCTTCTCCTCACTTTTTCAATTGTAAACAAATATACGTGAAAGTTTCAATCAAAGACACCCACCGCAATACCCTGGTATTTATTAAAAAAGATGAAAGTATAATTTCCCTTGGAATACCATTTTCAAAAGCAACAAACCGTGCACCATATTTTTCCAACAATATTACTCTCCGTTCCTTTTTCCAAATACAATTCCTCTATATTTAAATTCAGTCCAATTTACAATAATCTAATTACGCTTCACCTGAAATATTCCTCAACTCCACATCGTTCTCCCCGCTAGCATCCTCGAAAAAACGAAGAGCGACTAGTCGAAAGCAAATTTCCCTTCAATTGAAACACACAGTCACCCCCATCGTACTACATTCACTCACCTGATAGGGACAGTGGCTCTGAAAAAAGAAATAGTGCGATTACCTTACTGTCCCGCGGCAGCGGAACAATGCCGAATGGGGAAATTTCTAGTTAGGGTTCAAAGCACCCCTAACGACGGACGCCAGTACATTGCTCGAGTTTCCCTACCATTTTGATTCCATCGTCAGCTAATAATCTCTTCAGCGTTCCACCCCTGCGAAGCCAGGTGAAACCAACTGTGGGGGGGAGGGCGTTGTAATTATGAATATAAATCGGCGGGCATCGCTGCTAGCTGCGCGAAGGGTGGGAGAGACGGTGGCGAGGGTTGTCAGAGAGAGAAAGAGGCGGTGAGGCCCAGGGTGGCGCAGCAGGGGATGAAAACGACGCGGTGAATCCGACGTTTGCCGTCTTTTAATTTTAATTAAGGTCCGGGCCCTCGCTGCCGCGCCACGCCGATGGGGTTCGCTGGTGAAAAAACAGTTGCGTGGCATTACGAGCAAGGGTTGAAACATTTGCGCTTCTCCTTTTCCTTCGATTTTCTGCCGCGTCCGAACGTTCCTACTCGCGGAAATAATTGCAACAGCTTTGCGATTCATTTGCGAGACCGCTGGGCCCGCGGAGGTACACGTTTTGAGCAATTATTGTTTGCGGCTGGTGTTTCCAAAATGTGCGGACAATTATGAGGTGTCGGGGTTTTCTTCTTATTTGAACTTCTTTAAGCTCGCGTTTTTCTCGTCTTCGTGTGACGAATATGACCGATTCTTTTTCTTTTTTAATTGTTTCGTGGGGTGTAGAAGTAAGTTTTAAGCACTTATTGGTTGTAGTTTGGTGTGTAATTCTCTTTTTATTTTGAATCCTTAATGCGTAGACTTTTCTCAACTTGATGTGCCCAGAATGATCAATTTCATTTTCCTTTCATTGTTAATTATAAAATTCTTTTCAACTTCGTAGGCGTGGGGAAATAAGCTTCTGGTTATCTATGATGCTGTAAGTTACAGTTTGGTCACAGTAGAAAGGATAACACGCTGTGAAAAGTGAAAGAAAGTAATTTAGAATGATGAAATTTGGGAGACCTCAGATTTCAGACCAGAACATTACTAAATTTAAAAGTCTTAAAATTTCGTGACTTGTTTTGATAAAAATAGAGGAGTCGAAGAATTCAAATATCAATTCGAAGACGTAAAATTCGATATATCACAATCACCACATTTCATCCCATCCGACGACAACACCAATTGTCCGACCATTTTTTCCTATCAAACTCATCGACGCTCGATGGCGTAATCATTCCGATCTGACGTAGCTGCCAACACTCGCGAAGAGCGATAAATTCACGAAACTCCCGGTTTCGTGAGAGGTACGTGAAAAGTTGATAGCGTTGTGAATTACCGTGTCGCCGCCACGTTTCTAAGCCCACCGAGGCGAATCCGCTTTTCACTTTCTCCCGGGTGACGGT
>NW_017100261.1:4320413-4323808 GCF_001263275.1 Habropoda laboriosa
CTTTTTCCGCTCGCGTCCAACTTCGCGGCCCGTAGTTCGAATTGCCAGATAAATTTCCAGCTTCAAAGCCCCGGCGAGCGTCTCTCTACTACTCTGGCCCCGTCTTCCGACTTTCAGCTTTGCTCACAGTGGCCATTATCGGTAACGTGGCTGCGATGTTGGACGGTATTCAGCCTTCTAGGATCGTCGCTGGTCATTGCAACCCCCCTGAAGTAACAGCCGGGGGTCGAATGCACCCTCCGCAGTGAGAAACCCCTTGGCTCGAGCAGGTCGATATGCGGTACGTGCACGCGGAGGTACAGTGCTGCTAGCAGAAACAAAATTTCCGCGTTAGAAATACGCTGTGTTCGTGCAACCTCTGGCAAACATATGTACGCGATTCCGTGCGCGGGAATAACAAAAGAATATTCCTCTCTTCTTTTTTTTTAAAACGTAATTTAACGGGTTACACCGACCTGAGGTTTCTGAAAATAGCTATACATTCGGGAGGGCTTTTTTTCGCGGGTAACTGCTAAATGAAAAGCTTCAATTTTTGTTTTTTTGTTTTTTTTCGGAGGATGTAAATGTAAGTTTCTGCTTTCTTGTGCAATTTTTTGAAAAGTCGAAATGTCAGTAAATGGAGAAGGTATTGCGGGAAATCTTGTGCCGGAGTATGAGATGAAAAATTCTTGCTGATATTGAGATAGAAGTGTATGATTTAGAGTGTAGAGTGAGATTTTGAGAAAATTTTAATTATTGCAGAAAGGAGAAACCTGCTTTTACCAGGGAAATCGGATTTAAACGATTCTGAAAAATTGGAAAATTGATATATTATATAAAAAAGAATCGTATAAAGTTTGCGTACCTCTCGTGTATTTCATTTAACGAACGAAATATTATTCTCGACGATTTTTCGTCGGGTCGATCGATACCTCGTATTTATTTCCGAAATTTTCAGTCATTTTTCCGTATGATTGCGTTTCGAGAAAATAAAAAGAAGAAAAATATTCGATGATTTCCCTCTATCTTCTATTTTTCTTTTTTTTTTTTTTGTTTTGTTTTTCGTTCGTCATTTTGCGGTTGGCGAGCACTTTTCGCGCAGCGTTTTCCCCGATTTCGTTGCTTCGCGAGTGAATTATAAATAAATTTAACACGCCGAGATATAAGCTTCGAAATGGTTTTATCACGAACGAGCTGGCCATTTTGGCGATTGGAAATTTTATTTTTAATTTATAGTTTCAATTTGAATTCCCCTTTTGCCTGCGCCTGCTCCCGTATTGATTTTCACCCGGTTAATATTTTTTACCACGCCGTTCTGTAACAATATTCCCCACATAATGTCCGCGTGGTATCGTGATCTTTTACACCGCCGTACTCCAAAGAGTATCTGAATATTTACACCGTCCTTGCTCGCTCTTCTTCCTTTTCCTCCGATCGAAAAGAAATCTTCTTTCAATTACCTCCCCCACTAAAAAAAAAAAAAAAAAAAAACAAGAACGACAGACACAAAGTTCGAAGGTTTCTGAAAAAGGTGTGTTTCGAAGAAAAAAAAAATGGGCGAGATCCAGGTCAAGCAGGAAACGGCGGAGGATAAATGAAATGCTCAAAAATGCATCGCGTCGTCCGCGTACACCTGTTCTTGTGCGGTATTCTCATAAAACTCCGTAGGGTGATCCGCTATAAATCCGCAAGGAGGAGCTTCCACGGCGATGTCGGCGCACTCAATTTCATTCCACGCCGTTCACCGTCCCTGACGTACCGCGGCAGATACGTTTGGCGAAGGGTGCACGGCTCGTGTAAAAGATAAGTACTAAATTTCCTTGAAACACCGCCTCCTAACGTCGCCCCGCGAGAGTTTCATTCAATTTACCAAGTTTGACATCTGCTTTTGTGCCGATGCGCCGCGCAGAAACGGAAGCGAGCGCGAGAAGCACCGAGCGGGGCAACGAGAGTTAGAGAGAGTGTGAGAGAGAAACGCGTCGCTTTTGTGGAAACGCACGACGGCGAATTTTTCGCCGGGGGAAAGATTTAATTTTACAGTGGTAATCCGGGTGATCCGCTTAGCCGCCTCTGATATTTCAATCTTTCATATATTCGAATAATTTCAACGGTGAAAATTCGACGTTCAATAATCTTTCAAACAATCCCGCCCTTTGTCGCGCGTCAGGCAAAAGGTAAAGAGAAGTTTATTGCACTTATATTTCCGTGGCAATTTGAACGGATACACGGTTTGGTTTTTAGTGTTACGGTCTGTCGCTCGTGCCGCCGGTTCGCCAGACTTTCTGGATTTTAATAACGGTATCTTGTAGCCTGCGATTCAATCGGAACGAACCTCTACTGATTTCGTATAGTGGACTGTTTATTTAGCGAAGGGGCAATTGGAACCCTGATGGCCGACAGGATTATATAGGAAAGTAAAGGAATTCCAAGGTTTTTCGTGTTTACTTATTGACGAGTAGGTATTTTTATTCACGAATTAATGATTTATTATGTTAATTAAATACACTCGTGGACAATGGGTAAGTTTGGTCAAGGTCTGGCAAAATTAACGCTGCAGTTTTCATTCTGTTTGCAAAGTTCAATTTTACAATTTTTGATTTTTGTTTTTATTAAGAAAATAAGTGTAAAGCTTTTGAATTGGAAGCAAAATTGAACTACTAAGCCAATAGTGGGAATAAAGTTTATCAGACTATTGTACGGTTAATTAAATTTCCTTGTACCTACGAATTGTATTAATTGTAGTAATTTGAACGTTACATTAATCGTTTATAGGTATTGAAGAATATTTCATACTTGGAGCACACTAAGGATGATGGTGCACAAGCACATCATTTTAGAAATTACGATGCTACCAAAGAATGAAAAGTATCTTCTCTAAAAGCACAAATCCTTCGCAATCTAAATCACGATCAACGTTTCGTTTCAACTTGTCCCTACAAAATAGTCTACAAATACAAGACCTGTGCATAAAGAAACACGTAAAAAGAAACGAAATCAAACACGTGGAACTAAACCGCAAAGTATCAAGTCCAAACCCAAGATCAAACTCCACGAAACTCCCGCTTCAGCAATCCTTCAAACATCGACAGAAAAAGAAAGAAAGAAAGAAAGTGCAAACTTGCGCGCACATTTCCGGTGGCAAGGGTGATGGCCGTTTTTGCCGGTATAATTCGAGCATAAATAGCGCGTGAAGTAGCGGGCGAGGAATCACGCGATTCCAAAGGAACCAGGAAGGAAGTCAGGGAGTCGTCCTCAACCCCTATCACAAAGCATTTAATCCGTAACTTTGGCGCACTGTGTTCCCTCAGGGAAAGCGTTCTCTTTGGTTTTCCGCGCGCAACAATAAGTTTTCCCCCGATGCAGGCCTGTCAACGACGCACAATTGGCGGCACAGGGGTCGGGGGTGGACGGGCGAG
>NW_017100261.1:4323826-4328163 GCF_001263275.1 Habropoda laboriosa
CCCCCCCCCTCCACCTGCCCCCGCCCCTCTCTACGGCTGGATCTCATCCCATTCTCTGTATGCCGTGATTGCACGGCCCGGGGGCGATATTGGGGTGCGTATGGATCGGCACAAGGGGATGCGCCTGTTCACCCTGCCTCACTCCCTCTCGTTCTCTCACTCACACCCTCTCTCTCTCGCTCACTCGCTTTCAGTCTCCTGTTCACTCACTGTCTCCCCCCTCTATTTTCTGCATCGCTCTCTGTCTGATACACAGGCACATCCGGTGCGTCTATACATTCTATCCTCCTCCTAGTTGAACCTTTCCATTGGCCCCCACAACGTGGCGTCCTCTCTCCCATGCACACTATTCGGTCCGCTCGTTCCTTCTGCACGATGGAGACGAGAGAAACGCTTTATGGACGAGGGTGACCCGAGAAACTTGGTGAAACTGCCACGGAGGAATTACTGATATTGGCCACCGGCGTATCGCCGCGGATATCTTGCTCCTTCGGTGCTCGTGTCCCATCAATGGGATCACCTGGTTTCACTGGGCTGATTAAAAGGTCCCGCCGATCGATGAATCCGTTTGTTTCCCTCAGTACGGTACTGTTTGCCTTGTTACGCTCTCGTGGTTGCTTGCAATCTTCTTTTCCTTTCTTTCGGTTGTTTACTTGAGGAGAATTATAGGGTGTCCCGGTGAACGGTGTGTATGAATTATGGGAAGGTGAGGCTTTCGTGGCCTTTATTTCTTGAATTGCTGTGAGCAAAGAACGCCGAATTCCGACGTTTCGATAACATTAATAAAGGGATGATTACCTGTAGAAGAAGTAAGTAAATGCTCTCACACTTTTTATACTACTTTCATACGTTTCGCGAAGGCTACTTGACGTACTTCACTTCTTTCTCGTTTTTCTGTGATATGCAAGGCTTGAGAAATAGTTAAAAATGTGAAATAACGTTTCTTATTCTATTACATTGTACTACTATTTACCGGACACCCTGTACATCGGATAAAGGTGGAAGTTTCCAATAGTACGGTTTGTTCTGTATATTTTTTTGGCGAAAGAAACAGACATGTCTTTGTAATTCAGCGAATTCTGCGAGAGTTCTTATTATCTCGTTTATCGAAATGAAATTTCGAAACGGTGGAATCTTTTTCAAAGGACATAAGCAAGGCACCGTGCCATTACTTCGAAAATTTTCGCTGGCTAGAGAGAGCTCGTTAAGAGGAACTTTAATCTCTTCAAGACAGCGATTCCTTTCTTTCCATTTAACTTGTTCTTGAAAGAAACAGGACCTGGTATAAGGAACAAAAAAGGACTTCATTTTTTGTGCCATTGTCTGCGTACCCTTTTCTTCTTTTTTTTTATTAAATAAAACTTGGCCGCGTTTTTGCTTTCTACTTTGGTCCTTTCTTCTCCTCCCCTAACGAAAGTAAAGGACACTCCGTGTAATTGAATCCAATTTCGAGATCACTTCATGTTTCACCGTTTCGACTAATCTCACGGACTTTTTTTTACCGAAGAAAATTTCGTTGCAAAAATTCAATTATATCTCTACCTTCCGATATTGCTATTTCCGGAAAATTCTTAACGAAACTCTAAAACACACGTGTCTCGCCTTTTTTCTTCTTCTACCACGAAATTTAAAGGTACGAATCGAAGTTTGAATCTGTATTTAATGCATCATATTCTGTGATATTCTTTAACCCTTTCGCTGTGGCACACTAGAGGCAAAATGTGCTCGTTGTGTACTGGACGAAACGGTTAATATTACTATTGTTCAACGCTGTCATTCTGGTGTTGACTGATTTTCAGCGGACAGCGATATATCACTTATGCGGTGTGGAAATAAATTAATAAATGGATGTACATTCCGGCAAAGTAAACTTGAGGCTGCATACGGGCTTTGGGATCCATTTAGAGGTGGAAGATGCGGGAGAATCTGTGACGTTTCGCTGCTAATCAGCCAAAAGCGATGGAATAAGGCTACGGTACTTACACTTACGTCTTCGATGATAGTCAGACAGTCACGATACGAGGAAGGATCGAGAGTATCATCGAGAGCATCGTCAGAAATGGAGTATTAACAGGTTAGTTGATTTTTAAAACAGAAATTCTTCTAATTTTTCGATTTTAATAATCGTTATTGTAAATTGGAGTATAATTGTATGCAGCAAGCAGATTAAAATTGATGCTTATAACAAATTTTTCATTGCTTCAACATTACCAATATGTAGATAGTAAATTAAAGTTCCTGGTTTACTTGCAAATACTTTAATTATAGAATAATTGATGTTTCCTGTCGAATAACAATTCACATGGTTGTTTATAATTATTGTAAGTGTTAAATAAAATTATTGTATGTTTTAACTTCATGAAACAGCTTCGTATACTACTTCTGCGTTGAATTAAACATTGTATTCGGTAGATTAGTCGGAAATTGTTTATAACTATTATTAAAAATTGGAAAAATTAATGTTCTTTTCGTATGAATTACAGATGGACCTCGCAGGACACCGCAGAAATCAAGGAAAGGACTCCAGCATCAGGAAAAACGAAGAAATGAAATTATTTATCGAAAGATCAATTATTTATTGTTAAATTATTGTACAAAATGTATATTACAAAAGGTTACAATATACCAGTATTGTTTTACAGCATTTTACAGACTATTTACTTCTCCCTTACGCACCAACTTCATTTCCTTTGCCAAAAACCCATTGTTTATGCAAAAATCAATTATTTATTGTAAGATAAGTGTATAAAATGTATTTTACAAAAGGTTACAATATACCAGTACTGTTTTACAGCATTTTACAGTCAACTTACTTCTACCTTACACGCCGAACTCCTTTCCTTTGGCAAAAAACACATTGTTTAAACAATCTTCCATTGCAAAATTGAATAAATTAATGCCAGAAACCCCCAGAAATGCGTGTTCATCGAAAACATCGAAAAAATCCCGAAATTCTAGCGAAAACTACGGAAATTAGGCGAACATTTCGAAAATCGCGCGAGTACACTCGTTCGGTGCTAAGGTCCTCGAGAATTCCTGGAATTTACGTCATTTCTCGGAAATGACCAAATTTCCAAGATTACAATATACCAGTACTGTTTTACAGCATTTTACAGTCAACTTACTTCTACCTTACACGCCGAACCCCTTTCCTTTGGCAAAAAACACATTATTTAAACAATCTTCCATTGCAAAATTCAATAAATTAATGTCAGAAACCCCCAGAAATGCGTTTCCATCGAAAACATCGAAAAAATCCCGAAATTCTAGCGAAAACTACGGAAATTAGGCGAAGATTTCGAAAATCGCGCGAATATACTCGTTCAGTGCGAAAGTCCTCGAGAATTCCTGGAATTTACGTCATTTCTCGGAAATGACGAAATTTCCAAGAACTGACCAGAGGGGTCATTGAAAATTTCAGTTCTGGTCATTTCCGAGAATTTGATGGACCTTCGAACATTTCAGTTCTCGAGAATTCTTGGAATTTTCGTCATTTCTTGGAAATGACCAAATTTCCGAGAATCGAGTCACTTCCAGGAATCGACCTCCTGGCATATCATGTTCGCCTATTAGATTGTCGATTTTCAGCCAAAGGGTCTTCGAAAATTTCAGTTCTCGAGAATTCCAGGAATTTTCGTCATTTCTCGGAAATGACGAAATTTCCGAGAATCGAGTCACTTCCAGGAATCGACCTCCTGTCATATCATGTTCGCCTATTAGAAAGTCGATTTTCTCGATTCCAAGAATTGACCAATGGACCTTCAAACATTTCAGTTCTCGAGAATTCTTGGAATTTTCGTCACTTCTTGGAAATGACCAAATTTCCGAGAATCGAGTCACTTCCAGGAATCGACCTCCTGGCATATCATGTTCGCCTATTAGATTGTCGATTTTCAGCCAAAGGGTCTTCGAAAATTTCAGTTCTCGAGAATTCCAGGAATTTTCGTCATTTCTCGGAAATGACCAAATTTCCGAGAATCGAGTCGATTCCAAGAATTGACCAATGGGCCTTCGAAAATTTCAGTGCTCGAGAATTCCTGGAATTTTCGTCATTTCCCGGAAATGACCAAATTTCCGAGAATCGAGTCGGTTCCAAGAATTGACCAATGGGCCTTCGAAAATTTCAGTCCTCGAGAATTCCTGGAATTTTCGTCATTTCTCGGAAATGACCAAATTTCCGAGAATCGAGTCGGTTCCAAGAATTGACCAATGGGCCTTCGAAAATTTCAGTCCTCGAGAATTCTTGGAATTTTCGTCATTTCCGAGAAATGACGAAAATTCCAGGAATTCTCGAACACCGAAATTTTCGAAGGCCCATTGGTCAATTCTTGGAATCG
>NW_017100261.1:4328436-4339042 GCF_001263275.1 Habropoda laboriosa
TTCGATGAAAACGCATTCCTGGGGGTTTCTGGCATTAATTTATTTAATTTTACAATGGAATATTGTTTAAACAATGTGTTTTTTGCAAAAGGAAAGGGATTTGGAGTGTAAGGGAGAAGTAAGTAGACTGTAAAATGCTGTAAAACAGTACTGGTATATTGTAACCTTTTGTAATATACATTTTGTACAATAATTTAACAATAAATAATTGATCTTTCAATAAATAATTGCATATCTTCGTTTTTCCTGATGTTGGAGTCCTTTCCTTGATTTCTACGGTGTCCTGCGAGTTCCATCTGTAATTTATACGAAAAGAACATTAATTTTTCTAATTTTTAATAGAAGTTATAAACAATTTTTGACTAATCTACCGAATACACTGTTTAATTAAATGCAGAAGTAGTATACGAAGCTGTTTCATGAAGTTAAAACGTACAATAATTTTATTTAACACTTACAATAATTATAAACAACCATGTGTATTGTTATTTGACAGGAAACATCTCATCATTTATTTCTGGTATGTTACCATTGCAGTTTCGCGCTGTTAATCAGCCAATGGTGACTGAAAAAGCCTATTGGACTTACTCTTACGTATTCGCTGATGGTCAGTCAATCACGATACGAGGAAGGATCGAGAGTATCATCGAGAGCATCGTCAGGAATGAAGTATTATCAGGTTAGTTGATTTTTATAATAGAAATTCTCCGTATTATTTGTGTTTAATAATAGTTATTGTAAACTAGATCATAATTGCATGTAGTAGACAGTGTAAAATTGATATTTATAATAAATTTTTCATTGCTTTAACTTTACTAGTGATGTAGATAGTTAAATAAAGTTTCTGGTTCACTTTTAAACGCTTTAATTGTAGAGTAATTAGTGTTTCTTGTTAAATAACAGTTTAGATGGTAGTTTATAATTATTGGAAGTATTAAGTAAATGTACTGCATGATTTAACGTAATAAAACAGCTTAATTTATTAATTTCTCATTGAATTAACAATTGCATGTAGTAGTTTAGTTAAAAATTGTTCATAACTTTTATTGAAAATAGAAAAATTAATGTTTGTTTTGTGTGCATTACAGATGGAACTGTCAGGCCACCACAGGAATCAAGAAAAGGACTTCAACTTCAGGAAACATCAAGAAATGCAATTATTTAAGAAAAAATGAATTATATATTGTACGATAAGTGTACAAAATGTATTTTACAAAAGGTGACAATATACCAGAGTTGCATTACAGCATTTTACCGTCTACTTATTTCTCCCATACACACCAAATCCACTTCCTTTTGCGAAGCAGTCATTATTTAAATAAGATTTCATTAAAAAATTAAGTAAATTAAGTCCAGATAGGGTTAGGAACGCGTAAAAATTGAAGAAATCGTAAAAATCGCGAAATTCGAGCGAAGAACTTAGAGATTTGCGCGGAAATAGCTTAGGGACACCGAAAAATTTCGAATTTCTGAGGAATGATTGACTTGCACTACTTGCTAAGCACGAAAAATTTCGAGCGCCTGAGTAATGGTTGACTTGCACTACTGGCTTGAACAAATTTCGATGTCTGACTTATGGTTGACTCGCTGATTTTCGTCCAATTTTCGAAATTTCCGAACTATCCTGCGAGTCAACCATAAGTCAGACATCGAAATTTGTTCAAGCCAGTAGTGCAAGTCAACCATTACTCAGACGCTCGAAATTTTTTCGAAACAGCAAGTAGTACAACTCAACCGCTTCTCGGAAACTCGAAATTTTGCGGAATTAGCCAGTAGTGCAAGTCAATCATTTCTCTGAAGCCATAGAAGCCTCCGAATCGAAAATAATTAGTGTTTCTCGTTAAATAACAATTTAAAACAGCTGAATTTATTAATTTCTCATTTAATTAACAATTGCATGCAGTAGACTAGTTAGAAATTGTTTATAACTTTTATTTAACACTTGAAAATTAACGTTCTTGTTGTTTAAATAATATATAGAGGGTACGAGGCCGCCACAGGAATAAAGGAAAAAGATTTCAACTTCAGGAGAAATGAAGAAATGCAATTATTTACCAAAAAAATCAATTATTTATTGTAAGACAACTGTACAAAATGTATGTCACAGAAAGTTACAATATACCATTATTGTTTCGCAGTATTTTTACAGTCTGTTCATTTCTCCCTCACACACCGCAACCATTTCCTTTCGCGCAACACTCGTCTCCTTTAAGTCATATTTCGTTAGAAAATTAAACAAACGAAGTCTGGGCATCGTTAGGGACGCGTGACGATCGAAAAAATCCCGTGATTCGTGCGGAAAACTCCGAAAATTGCGCGACAATAGCGTCGAGAATATCGGGTACTGTCCGGGAACGGAAAGTTGAAGCTTCAGGCGCGGGCTTTAGGGTCCGGTAGTGGGAGATGTAGGAGAAGTTGTGACGTCTCGCTGTTATTCAGCCAATAGTGATAGAACGACGTTATCGCACTTACTCTTCCGCCTTCGTTGATAGCCAGCCAATCACGATAGTACAAGGCAGTCCCCGAGGTTTCCTCTGGAATAACAAATTATCCCGTGTGAATCGTTTAACAATTAATACCGAGAAAATTAGATAAGAGGGATAACAGAGACAGGCGACTAAACGAATCATCTCTAGTTTCTCCTTCTCTTATCAACGTGCTACAGTATCGACAGCCAATTGAAAATCATTTGTCTAAAGCATTTACTTACCTGTACCATAATTTCCCCTCAAACGGCACCAGTGTAAGACCGAAGAGTAGAGGGGATAGCTTGACCCGCCTATTTTCCGCTTATTTGCTCAGGCGGAGACGTCAGAAGCCTCAAGTTTGCTCTGACGTGCAATATATGTACGTGTATATACGCTATTTGTAAATTAATGACCACTTTGACAGGGGCGTATACACAGGGTGTCCCAACTACTTCCGATCAAACTCTCTCGGTGTATTCTACAAGCAACAAGTATACTATATTCCTTAAGTAGTTACAGCGAAAATAAGAAATACAAAGTGAATGGTAAGAAAATTGCGATTACTGTGATACCAGACAAAAATACCACTAACAAAAGTTACATCCAACACCTTCAACAACTTCAAATCTTAAACACAGCCTGCATAAACAAACCAAATATACCGCACACCCGTTATCGTTCTCTTCGTATCTCCCATTGTTTCAATATGTTTCACACACGTATCACGTCCATACGACACTTTCCTTTCACTTACACCTGCAGAACATTCCGTCAAAGTTTGATCCGCAAAAAATCGGGACACCCTGTGCGCACCGTTCGCGGCGAAACGGTCGAACGAGGTGGAAAAAGAATTAAACCGCGACGTGCCACGGTATAAACTGCACAGATCATAGAAGAAAAAATGACTACAGGGGAGAACGGGTCCACCTAGAGGGTCGCCAATTACTTCACAACAGTGTAATTTCTTTCACAAAGGGTCGCGCACTCACGTTTCAAACATACGATGATTCAATACTTCCTCGAAATGACTGGTTGCTCCGGCGGTCGGGTAGGTACGTGCCACGGGCCTCCAAGTCGGAGCCGATCGTTCTTTCCAGCCGACATGCACAGCGGGGACAATGCATTACTCAGAAGTCCCATTTCGACTTGTACTCATAATCCCCTTACACGCAAACCCAACCACGAAGATGAAGAATGAAAGGGAGTCACCGTGAGCGATTAGATTTCCCCTTCTTGCCGGACAATAACCGTATCTCTGTAATTACCGATATTGAATACTCGCGCGGATGCTCGCATTATGCGAACTTGGGCTTTGCTCGTTTCTGCCCTCCAATGAAATTCCACGGCGATTGTTATCCTTCCTCTGCGCTGGAAATCTATCTGTTTCACTGCGTTTGGCGGATTTTTGTTGAATTGAAAATAGAGCACCTTGCCTATGTTTCTTTCTTTAATTACAGCTCGTTCAGATGGGGAATTATTGACGGTATTATCGAGCGGGTTGAAGAAAGTACTTGATTTCTAAATACTTTATGCTGAGGCAGGTGTACGTGTTGGCGAATTGCCGAGTCGGAGAAAAAGAAATTTAATTCGGTTTACCGTATTTATTTATAAATATATCGACTAAAATGTCGATAGGATGTTGAGAAAAATGATTTGAAAAATCCTCTTACTTAATGCACGTTTAATAATCGACTAAGGGTACGATGTAATTAATTAATTTCACGAACACCGTGGAAATCATTGGAAATACATTTGTGAAAATATGTATTTGCACGATAAAGATTGTCAGATTTTGTAGAATTGGTAATTTTTCATCGCTATTCGAGAGAGTCTACTGTTCGCATTTCCTCGATACTAAACGATGTGAAGTTATTATCGATTTTTGAAACAATTCTTATTCAACGTCATATTTCCAACGAAATTTGTCCAGCAGAAATGCACGTCTTGCTTGAATATTGCAGTCGATGATCGTAAAATTCCAATGGTTGTTCCAATGGTAAAGTTGTGAAACTACAAAAACTTAATTTTTCAGAAGAGAAGAGAACCAATTTGAAGAAGAATATCGTAATTAATGTAAAATCACCTGTGCATTGATTTTATCCACTAACTGTGCAAGACAACACTATACACTTACATAATTTTATCACACTATACGTTAATAACAAAAAATAAAATCGTCCATTTAGCTTAGATTCGCAAAAATTGCAATTTTACAAATTTACCACGAAGACGAAGTTAAGCTGAGTTGAAACGCCTAAAAATGAATGAAAGTACACACCTGTGTATAATTATTAGTACGCTTCCACTAGATAATTTATACTTTACTCACAACTCCATTCACAAGTTCCAAAAAAAGGCCATTCTTTCGCTGCGCATTTTCCCCAATTTCCCTAAATTAACATTCTCCAAATAAACGCACCAAAAATCACATTCCCCTTGTACCTGTGACGCGTTAAAAGCAGGCAACTCCAGCAATATTTAGAAATATTAAAAGTGGATAAGTTTAAAACGAACTCCATGTTCAATGCTAAAACTCGGCAATGAACTCTGTTGCTCTTCGAACGAGTTTAAGACGTCTAGTTGTGGTATTAAGGTAACGATATGATACTAACTTTTCCGAAGAAAGGTAATTTAAATCGTGTGATACTTTCTCCACGAATATAACAGGTGTCTAAAAATTCCAGCCAATAGGAACTCTGCCCCAATCTAATTTCAAGTGACAATCGTTTAAATAACAAACTGTAACTGCAAAAATTCAGCTGGTCAACGATGCATTAGAAGATCTAAAAAAAAAGAGAGAGATCGCGGGCTAGACTTTTACCGAAGGAAGTCTCGCGGCCGGTGGAAAATAAAGAAGAACGACGCTCCGAAATCCTTTTCTCATTACCCAGGACGAGGGCCGCAACCTGGACCGGACATCAGTGATATTGTACATCAGCAGTTCCTACAGGACGTGCAATTTAATCGTTTACCCGGTGACAAAGGGTGCTCGTCGTCGCCTCAGGACGCATTCCTGGTTACGTTTACGGCTGCGACTGCGAAATCATTTGCCAGACACGGGACACAAGCGGGGACACAAACGTACAGATCCGTACACTTGCGGTCAGTTTTCATTTTGACCCAACTACCCCTTGAAACCATCGACCCCAAACTGTCCGCGCTTTATGAACAGCGGGGAAGCACGGGCGAAGAAGAAGCCGAACGGAGAGAAATTATGCGATACTTGAACCACGTTCGTCTTGCTAATTTTTTTTATTGAACGGTTTAAACGGCATTTCGTTGGAAAATCACGTTTCTACGTTGAACGCATAATCATGGTGTTTCGGGATGTGACCGTGTAATAGAACATGTTTAATAGGACAGAGTTGAACTTTTGTTACTCGAATTACACGATTCGAATATTCATGCAACACGAGTTACTATTCAAACGCATGTACATTACGATATTCCGTTCGACTAAATAGAAAGATTATTCGTGATTTTGGTCGTAACGCGTATTATGCAATTTAGTACGAATGCGGTAATATCATTGCTCACGTGGTGCCTTGGTGTGATACACGAGTAGTTACAGGGTGAAATTGTAGAGCTAAAAAGAATGCAGTTTAATTGACAACGTTCTATTTTACACGTGTGGTCTAATTCGTATTATTTGAATCGACAGGAAGCAATATCTTTCAAAATTTAATAGTAAAACAGCAACGCACAAGTGGTAATTTTGTGCAAATTCGAATTTGCATTTGAAAAAGTTCAAATCTCGAGGAAATAATTTTATGCAAATTCACTTTTGCGTTTGAAAAAATTCCAATCTTAAGAAAAAGAATTCCGATAGATCGAAACACACGTGTAAATCCCGAGTAACGACATATTCTAACAAAATCTGCATTATTCAGAAATCGGAAAGTATGAAATCCATAATGTCGCAAGGATAATACTAAAATTTTTGAAATATCTTTGTTCCTATAAATCACAGACTACCCGCATATTTCCTTAAAGTAGGTATTATTTTTTCAAGCTGAAACGTTTATCTGTTAATACGATTAACCAGTTTAGAGCTGTGCAGGTATCATTACCTGAACCGTGCGGACACACGTATACGTGTGTTAGTGTGTCATCTGTGGCTCTCTTGGTGGACCATAGGACGACCGAGATAGCTCGAACGTAATTATGTCAAATTTCCAGGTAACGCGGACATCTGTGATTTCGCCGAATAATTAAGATAATCAATAACTCAGCATTGGGTAGGTAGTTACGTAAGGTGTTATCGAAACATGGAAACGATATTCAGTAGAAAGGGAGATCCGAAATCTGGCTAATATAAAATGTACCCGTGACCTAGCGTTCTACCGCATAATAGATACGATTACGCAACTGCTCAGCACATACGACAAAAAGCAAACCCTACATGACTCTCCATTCGACCGAATTCCAAAATTACACTATTTAATATTGCGAAAATCACCACACTGGCAAAGCTAAAACGAATTCCAAGTAACAATTCGCACAAACAACGCACAGAGCACACACGCCTGCGTACATTCAAAAGAAACGACAGCTTCCGTGAAAATGACAATCTGCAGCTTGAAAAGTGACTTCGTCAAAGATTTCTCCCACCGATAGTCAAGCTTCTACCCGCCAATAACACCGAATCAGCCAATCGCACGTTTCTCGTTCTACGATAAAAAAAAAAAAAAAAGATCCAGTTTCCGAAGTAATCAAGAAAATCCGAAGGAAAGCCTGAAGCTGGAGCATCTAGCGAGAGCAATTCTACGGAAGCAACGAGCAAGGCGATAAATAAATACTCAACGAAATCAGACCTTGGACCCACGTTTCCTGAAAACGCACGCGTGTAGATATTCGTACACTTGCGGTCCGTTTTCATTCTAACCCACTCTCCCCCCCTGAAACCATCGGCCCCTAACCGTCCGCACTTTATGTGCCGTCAAGGGGGTGAGAAGGAGGCGAGGGGATGGCGGAGGGGGCGGTAGAAGGGCGCCAGGCAACCCTCCTAACTCTCTGGCCCCGGGGGTGAACGTGGGCTGGCTCATGGTTCTAGGACTCGGGGGCGGACTGGGGGAACAGGGAGAGAGAGAGAGAGAGAGAGAGTTGAAAGCAGGAGGGCTAGGGATATTACGGACAGGACGCCGAGATATCCACCCCCTCGTCCGACCTTCTCGAGGGGCGAGTGTTCGGGGGTGGAAAGGCGCCCGAGAGACGGCTGAGGGTAGCGACAGATACGAACGTGACGCGTACACGTTCAAGAGAACGAAGCTGAGAATATGCGGGATTTTATGGTTTGCAACGCGTGAACGCGTCGCGCTTGAGAGACGTTTCGTCGAGGGATATATGTATGTATCAGCTTTCCGTTCGTTGGATTAATAAACGGTTCGCGCGAGAAGAGACTCGATAACGCGCGTAATTGAACGAGACTGGGTTGCGCTTATTACCACCCTCTCGGGCCCTTTGACTCGCATCGTGTGCTTCTCTGATCACGTTTCGCTCGCTGTTACGAAATGTGCATACACGTGGCTGTCGAGCACAGTGATCCACGAATTGGGCTGGAATTTGTGAGAGAAGTTTTTGTAGTTTTCTAATCCACTGCAGATTTTTATTTTTGAAAGTTTGTTAGGAATTTGAATTTAAAGGAAATGGGGTGTCTGTGATTCTGCATCTTAGAGACAGAACGATCTAAGTCTTGTGCTGTAATTTTACAGCAGTGTTCACATATAAGACAATACTGTGTTTGAAGCAGTCCCAATAATTAAAAACTTTTTATTTATCAAGTAGCGTGTAAGTAGGTTCCTAGGAATTATCGTGAATTTGAACTTAAAGGAAATAGGGTTTCTGTGATCCTGCACCAAACTGACCCAAGTCTTGAAGTAGTTTAAGCAATTAAATCTTTTTTATTTATTATGCAATGTGTAAATAAGTCCCTACGCCTCTAACAAAATAAAGAAAGAGCAGTAAAATTTAGAAGAAAATAGGGTTGTGCTGGTCTAGCTTTAAGCTACAAAATTATTGCACTGCTACTCATAACTACTTGTGCTCTCACTACTTAACAATATTTTTTATTTCAACGAGCAGCCTCACTTAACCGGTTTCCCATAAAAAAGTCAAGTTTCGTAATCCTTATTTGAAAAAAAATTGTAGGTATTCATTTGAAAAAATTCACGAGATCCTCGAATAAAGAGAAGAAAATTAGATGGGAAAATACTTGCGGGCGATAGAGTGGCTTTCTGATTATCAAGTAATACGCGGAGAGACGGTCAGAGTTCCATGTCGAATCACAGGTTTATACCCTTTCCTGGGTTGGCAACAGAGCAGAGTGATGCGGTGTTCCGAAACTCCGTGGTCCTCTTCGTCTTCCAAACACCCTGCCACCCTACAGCTCGCACCCACACGAACACACACAGACGCGCGCCGCTCTGACGTGCAGCACGGTTTTAGCTCAAGATGGAATGCTCGTACCATTTCTCCGTGAGCACACTCAGGGAGGGTGAAAATGTTTTCTGTCCTTCCTCCTGGTCGCGTGATGTCTTCGTCATCGTAGAAATATGGATTTTTTTTCCTCATTGGAAAATTATACCTTTCTCAGGATCGTTCGTGTGCCATTCCTGGTGAGTCACTAATGCAGACCTCGGGATCACTCGAAATGCAGACTCTGGTTGTGCTTTCAAAGTGATCGTTCTATTTCCTCGGTGATTTTCGTCGTTCTCCTTCGTAGACCATCGTTAATAAATTTTCGGTAATTTAAATGTAACCAATGTTACTGAAGAATTCTCTACAATTGTCAGTGTTCATAAACCATATTTCGTGGTTCCTTGAAAACTATTGTAATATTAATATGATTTTGAAATATAGTACCTTTGGTAACAATGTTCTGTAATCATCGATTCGTACACTTCGCAAGGTGATTAGCAGATCGTGCTACGTCACGGTGCAGTGTTGTTCGTTTAAAAGAAAGCACGCACGTATCCGGCGCGAGAGTTAATGTCCCTTAAATTAAACAGAGTACCGGCGAAGTTTTCGCGGCAGCTAAAGTCCTCTGTTGCCACTTGAACCCTTCGCTCCGGTTGGAATCCCCAAAGGTGGCTCGGTGTGCCTAATCATTCTTTAAAGTTTCGCCCTGACGCTAATTACCCGAGGAGCCAAAGCAACGAACTAAGGAGATTAAAAAAAATCCGCGGGGTAAGTTTACCCGGCAATATTTGTACGATGTGCACCATTTATTCGGGTCTGTCATCGGCTAATTAAGACACCGGGGGGAAACCATAGCGCGATATCTGCAGCGATCGAGACATCGCGATTCCTCGTCGGTTTTTCGTCGTTTCCCTTTGATATTCCACCGCGTACACACGGACTTAAAACGGTGACCTACATAATGTACAATCAGCAGAAAGCATCAGAGTGGAAATACGAACGATGGAACCGCTAACATTTCACGTCGGTTGAGAAATTCCAAGTTTACATAGAGAAATTCACCCGTAATTAGTGTACGAATCGATCGGAGGACCGTTAACGGGCCCCCATCGCGATAGAAAACGTTCCTCTAATTGCGCCGGTTAGGGTGTTCGGATAAGCAAGAGAGAATCTCCCGAGAAGAATACCGCATTGTGACCGCTAATGGGCGGACGCTCCTTATTAATTTTGACACTTTCGATCTATCCCCCTCCCCCCGTCCACGAAACTCGCACACCCGCGCGCGTACCGTCCTTGTTATCGACAGTGGCCGCTGCATCGACCCTGTTCCTTTTTCGTCTTCATCCCCGGTCCCTTTGAGCGTGCGGACAGCAAAGAAGAGCGCGACGGCTCGATGCAAAGCCTCGACGTGAAAGAGAGAAAGAGCCCTCTCGGCGAAAATACATCGTCGTTGTATATCTTCCTTGACCGTCAGGGGCATAACTCCAGGATGAATCAGTGCTTCTTGGACCGCACTGGACCCACCCTCGGTCTTCTTCCACCTCTATACCCGACCCTGCCACCGACTTTGCCGCCCTCCTCTCGCCCACCACCCCCTCGAGCCATCAGAGTAGAAGAGCGGAGCAACCCTCTGGCCTGAACCTTCATCAACGGATCTACCGACCCCACCTTTATCAAGAACCCCCAGTCCTAGAACCCCTTTCGTTCTCCTACCCTCCACC
>NW_017100261.1:4339201-4341971 GCF_001263275.1 Habropoda laboriosa
TTCCGTCGTCTTCGTCTCTCTAAAGACCCTTTGCCGCACTCTTTCTCCCTCCGACAACTTCTCGTTTCCCTTGGTTCCTCTTTCGCTGTCAGGTCCTACGCTTTCCGCCTCCACTCTCTCTCTCTCTCTCCTTCACTCCGTCTTTCTCTCGCAGTTTCTGCTCGTCTGTACTCTCTCTCTCTCTCTCTCTCTCTCTCTCTCGCTTCTCTCCATCAAACCCCTCTGCCGTGTTCCATCCGTCGGACCCTAGATTAACGGAACCCTTGCTGCCGGGAAAAGGGAGTTACCTCGACACACCTAGCGGGAAGGTGTCGTCACACGGATGGCAAGATAAAGTACAAGGCAACGGGAACAGCTGAATATAGATACATCGCGTACACCTGTTAATTTTTTAATCCCCTTTAGGGGACGAGCATCGTCGGTGTAATCTCGGCTAACGAAGTTGGGAAAGTTCGAGGCGCGGCCCGGTTTCCTGCACCGTGTACATCCGGTATGATGTTAGAAATTGCACCTCTTCTACCCCCGCTTGATATTTTTTTCTCTCTCTCCTTCTTTCCTCCCTACTCCTTTTAGCTCCGCGGAACGAGCGGGTTTATCCACTTATGGTTAGTTGAAATTTGTTGGAGGAGTAGCGTGAATACTAAATATAATATTATACGCCGAATAAATTTCTTCCGGGAGGAAGACACTTTCCTCTTTTTTTTTTTTTTTCGCTCTTTGGCCGTTGTAGTTCGTTCAAATTAGGCGATTCACGAGACTAGAATTGGATAAGTTAACGCGTATGTATGCACTTTAGTTCGTGAGTATTGGGACACTTGCGAAGCTAAATAGTAATTTGCAAAAGTGATGTTGAATTGACCTCTTTCGGAAGAATAAAATTACGACGTGTTCTCGCAGAACTGTGCAATTTTTATAGGAGACGTTTTTATAAAATTTCGAACACGACGGATGCATTTCCGACGATAAAGTTAGGTGAAGCACCTTGTACGAACCAGTTTAGTTCAACCGAAATTGATCACCTGCGATGTTAAAGGATAATCAGTATGTAACCATAGGGTGGGACGAGCAGACGAAGGATAGAATCAATATTTGCTAATGGCACAAATAAAGTAGTAGTTCGTGGGCATAATTGATCTCGCTGAGATCCTAATTATCGAACTTTCTATAATACCGTAAATTAAATTTCATCGAGCTGCTCGTGCGATCCTTTCTTTCCTCGCTATTCTACAAATTTATCGTCACTTTCTTCCAACGATTATAAACACCGTGTGTCATACGATATTACAATATACCGGGTATTAAAAAAGAGTGTCTAAGACATTTAGAAAATCTTAATTTCTAAGAATTTCTTCTTAATTTCTAAATCTTAGAAATTGAGATCTTAGAAACTTAGACTGTGGTTATAGTGGACGCGTATTCGGACGAATTGACAATCTCACGAATGAAACTGAAGACTGTAAATTCTAAGAAATTCTTAGAAATTAAGATTTTAGAAACTTAGGCTGTGGTTATAGTGGACGGACGCGTATTCGGACGAATTGACAATCTCACGAATGAAACTGAAGACTGTAAATTCTAAGAAATTCTTAGAAATTAAGATTTTAGAAACTTAGGCTGTAATTAGAGTGGTGTTACAGCGGTAGAAAGGGTGAATAAGTTTGCAAAATCTTGGAAATTTGTTTCCTTCGACCACCCTGTATGTAATATCCAGCGTGATCAATAGCCGAAGGGAACAATAACGATACGACGGGTAAAGTAGCGGAGCGTGGGTAAATCCCCGGCTGGTTGGATCCACGAAGCCCGGGAGATCGAGGCGCGTTGACGTATTCAGCCGATATTTCGTACATTTATCTGGAATTTAAAAGAGCCCCCGCGCATACTAACGAACGGTTACTTTTACAATAACGGAATCGGTAATTAGTTACGTTTCACGTGGAATGCCCGCGACCGCACGTATGCGGGGGTGGTATCGGTTTATCGTGCGCACGCTACGCCCGGTGTGTAGGTCGGCAGCGAGTGGCAAAGGGAATTTCAACCAGACCGCCGGATCGATTGCCTCGAAATTGGAAAAGAATATTAGGTTTCTGATTGAAACGACCCTTCCGAAAATGTGCGCGCACGGCGTTGCACTTTTGTCCCGCAAACGGGGTTAAAAGCGCCCTCGAATACCTTCCACCTTTCTTCTCACCGTTCGATCTTTTAGGCGCGCGATCGTCATCCTGCCGCTTCTAATTCTTCCTCACTCTTTCGTTTCGTACTTTTGTGCCACCAAGTATGGTAGAATGTTTAAGTTTCAAAGGAATGATTCTCAAGTATCGGAACAGCAAAGTATTTCATTTATTGTTTTTCCCTTCTTTTCAATGTGAAGTAGCGAAGAGGTAATTTCTGCTTCTGTTAAAGTGACGAACGTACGTTCGATGGATGTTAATTTATTATAACTTGGAACGTGAATTCTGTATGACTTATGTTGTTACGTAACTACCCTCTGCAGTTGTGGCAGTGCGAGAATATTTTCATACGTAATTTCAACGATTTCAAAGGGTGGATTAGACGGAAGACTAATTTTTTTCATGGAAGAAATGGCAAGAATGAAAGGAAGTTTCACGTTTGATTGAAAATTTTAAAGTTCAACGTCATTTTATTTATTTATTTAATTTTTCATTTTGAAGTCATTATTATGCATGTTAAATGGACATCAATATTTCCTGTATACATTTGTTTAAAAGAAGTATAGGTGATCTTGAAAAATGCAGAAAAAAATTTTCATCGT
>NW_017100261.1:4341982-4352662 GCF_001263275.1 Habropoda laboriosa
AAAATTTTTTCCCCCCCCCGCCATAGTTAGAGAATATAATTAGGTGGCCTGTTTTACATTTCCCGTCCTATAAGCATAATACTTCTGCGTACACTTATATACGTTATATTTTCACATTTCACATATTTGATTTCCATATTTCGACATATTTATTCAAAGTGCACAAACACCCGCAGTCTGCTCCTAATTAATCATTTCCAAGGATCCCAAGGATTCCGTTCTTCCAGCCGATGCCTGTAACAAGACCACAAGAGGGATGCAATTTCCAATGTGTTGATCGATGCCGGGGCGCGATTCCGAGCCTCGGTTTTTGTTGGATCCGCGTATAAAACATTGGACGTCGCCGGTGTGGTCAGCTGAGCAAATTTATTTCCGAGTATCTGTTAAGCGCGTTACGTACGCATAACTGCACACGCGTCCACACGGTGCAGCGATATTTAAAATGTCACCATTCATATTTTAAAAGCGGAGCCAAGCATAGGCCACGCAAACATCGACGGTCGGTCGCGTATTGACGGAGAGCCGAATACTTTTGTAAATATTTGAAGGCACCACGGTAATTAATTGCCTTTCAAATGCCACGTTAGAACAATCCTTTTGACCTGTGCCGGAGGAGAACCTTGCCTGTAGTCGAGTAACGATGATTACACATCTCTGTTAGACGACGCGTGAGCAACACCGCGAGAGAAACGAGTCAACAATTTTCAGGAATGAAGTTGTTGTCACTTTTTCACCGAAACAAATCAGTGTGAACACTCGAGATCTATATATGTTCGCCTTCTTGTTTTCGAATCGAACCGATTGATTTTCACGTGGGCCGAAAGACGTTAAGTCTCGCTGAACACTGATTCGGACTTGCGAACTGTTCAAGCTTAGGAAAAGTTGGGGCACTTTTTGATTTAATGCTTTCGCTTAACAGTAAGTGAATTTAATTTATTTGTTTTGATCAAAATAACGTAATTAGCCCTTTAACCCCTTGACCTGTGATTCTTTTCCTGATTGTGCATCTAAGCGTCAGCCATTCACAGATTAATTATACGTGGTAATCCTCAGTCTTGCGAACCGAAACAAAAGTTGGGATTATAATTAAATTTTCTTACTGATATAACTACTTTTGTCACATCTCTGCCACGAGTCTGACACGTTGTTGTAGGTTAAGGGCTTGATTACAGACTCACTCGTCACAGAGAAGAGTTGGAATTTCTCTCCCCCTATCACGATCACCTAGAAAACTTTGGAAGCTCTAACGTTTGAGTACCTTCAACTAACAGCAAACGCACATAATTTGCATAAAAAGAAATTTCTAACGCTGCGTACAACATTATAAACATATTACATGCACGAAATACACAAAAACGTAATGATTTAATAAACAAAATTACCAAGTACGTCCGCGGTAACGTCTCGAAGACAGATGTCCGGTAGCCAAGGGGTTAATATAGAGATAGCCAAGGACCAGTTCTTCTCTCGCTCGGCTGTCAGATTTCGCCAAGTAGAAAAAGCGAGATAAATCGCTGATTATTCCTCGAACGAGCATCGTGCAACGAGCTCGATTCCTAAACGGTGAACGCGTTAGCAAAGTGTATCCAACGTCTCGGCAGCAACGGTGTCCGCATTCCTTCCACCTGCATCATCGTTCGTCCCCGGCGCTAATAAGAAACCCGCGGTCGCAACATTTTCACGATCCGCCAATCACGTGGACGTCAATCAGCGCGAGTCAGCGGGGACAAAAAACACGTGGCGTTCATCTCGGTTAGCAGCGGGCTCCGGCCACGAGAGTCGTCTCGTCGTCACGACCGCGACCCGCCCTAAGCTCGCCTCGCGGCCCATTAAAATTCCAGCGACACACGTACTCTACCTACCTACACACACAGGCAGAGAGATCGTGCACCGTGGACGTGTTAGTCCGCAGGCGCGCGCACACCGCTCCGACCTATATTCGTAGAGGTGGCGGCGGCGGATTATCGAGAACGAGGCGATAGGAGAGAACGGAGCGGAGCGCGAGCGTCGAAGCACTGCCTAGGAGAACTCGGGTTTTGGTGTGCGGAGGCTGTGTCGTGTGTCCAGCGAACCGTGACCATATTTCAAAGTCCCTTTAGGGTAGCCAGCGAGACAGAGAGAGAGAGAGAGAGGGAGAGAGTCCTGGACAGGGGCCCAATTTCATGGCGATGCATCGCTACCTGTGATTATCAGCGCGTACCCGTGTTCCCCCGTGGTGTAGGCCGTGAGCCCAATTCTGCGTTTACAATCAGCCCAGTCGACGATACCAGGCCGGCCCTCCCTCGCTCGCTCCCTCGCTCTGGTATCTGTGGCCGCGCATACAGTCCATCCCCCCGGTTACGTGTCCTGCGTAGGTGGGCCGCGTGTGCATTCACCGACGTCGGTCCGGCACATATGCGTCCACGCGTTATAACAGATACGGGGGTCGGGAAGGGAGGAGAGAGAGAGGGACGGCGGAAGAGCTAGGGGGGTGTAGCGGAGGGTCTGACAGGGATGGGTGGTTTGGTGGTGGGCGGGTGAAGCGGTGGAGGGTACGCTATCACGCACACGGTTTGCGCGCGCGTGAGTACGGTTTGAACGGTGTACGTGTGTGTGGGTGTGTTCAGTCGCCGCGTACGCGTATCTATATCTACCGCTGTATCTACCACTATATCTACCACTGTAGCTCGCGCGTCCATTTTGATACCATACTCGCCTATATACCAGACGCGTATGTAACCGATGTACATGGGGCTACATGGACGTATGTAGAACCGCCGCGCGCGCGGGTACGCCGGTAGATAGGGTCGGCTGGTAGAGTGGTTAGAGGGTTCACAGGGATGGAGGTCGCTGGAGGGTGGTAGGTAGGTAGGGTAGGCGGTGTAGGTAGGTGGCGAGGTCGGTCGACGAGGGTGAAATAGAGGGGAAGGTGGTGAACGTTCCACGAGGGTGGGTAGAGGTGTGGTTGCTTTAGAGGTGCGTTGAACCCAACCAACGCAGGTAGGTTGACATCAGCGTGCCTTGTTCCATTGAAACGTGCGAAATCCATGTGAAATCCACCCCTTCCCACCCCCTTCGCGTTTCTCTTCCTGGACGGCGGTGTGAACGAGGCGGTCGGAGAAGAAGGAAGAGGTCAGGTTTGGTTCGCCTGGTGCTCTCACGGTGCTACACGAACTGACGAGAAGAATAACGATGCGTATCGCTCTTTCTCTCTCTTGGCGAGGGAACCTTTACCGTGGAGGAAGGAAAAGGTGATCTTGATGGAAAAGCCGGCTGCTAGCCCGCTAAACGTGAAACGAACGATACGCCGGTGAATTTCTACGAGGAAACGCCGCACTGACCTTTGCGGAATGACGTATAGCTAGAGCGGCACGGTATTACCGGCTTTTCCGTCGTTCACACTCGTTTCCGTAGCCCGGTGTCGTCAGCTCTTTTTGTACCCCCCGTTGAATATGTTATTTATATTCCAGCCTACGGTTTCCACGATGATTCGACGATTTATCTGTGTTACACAGATATTCTAGAATTACCCGTGCCTCTGCTTTTTGTTATTTAAATTATCGCGCTGATTTTTCGTATTAGGAACAATTTCACCGTGCGTGTACGCGCATTAACGTAATGGAAATCGGAGCCCTGTTTCATTTCGCGGATAATTTTATATTTTAACCGGTGCTCGTTTTACGAAACTTGTTTTATTGGAATTTATCCGCGGTTTTGCTTTTTTTAACGTCTGTTGGCTACTGTTTCAATTTTTTCTCCATATTTCATTGGCGTTAGTTGCAATTTTGTAATTACTTTTCGTCGAAGTTTTTGAGACAATTTTCACGTGCATCTTATTCTTTACTCGTGATTATATTACAAATATAATTGAACGAATGAAATTATATCGTTGTGACATACAGGGTATTCGTCTAACTTTGGTACTAAATTAACGGGGTGACTTCTGAAGCCACTCTAAGTCGAAAATTAACAATTAAAATCTGAGCCAAAAGTAGGCAATTTTCATTTTCCCTCCGTCTAAGCCAGGTAGTCACGCGACAGCTAGGTCAGTGCCGTACCTAGCGAAGAAAGACAAGCCCATCTGGTAGTAGAAACTGTCACAAGATCTGACACAATTTTGAAAAATGAATAACGAATAAAATTTCGTTTTAAATAACTATTATTTTCAGTTGATTTCGGAGAAAACTTTGTATCCGCTCTTCTCAACTCTCAAAACGTTACCAGCTTTCTTAAACTTTCAGGAATTTATCAATATCCAATTCTTTATTTTTAAAAATTTCGTTACTTCGAATAAACTATTAATAATAACGGTTCAAACATTTGCCTATAATTTCATTATTCTAATTTAATACTCTGTATATTTTACTATTACCTAAAAATTCTCAAGGTTAGTATAAACAATTTATTCGAAAATATCCGCATTATTATATTTTGACCGTGCGCAAGAATTCAGAATTTTATATAACAATATTTCGTCAAACGTGTTTAACTTCGCTTATCACAATTAAAAAGCTCTTTCTGCAGAAGCTAGAGAAAACGTTCACCTGTTTCCTTATAATTTTCCAAGCGCTTCACGTGCCACCCTAATTCCACCACGAAGCTGGGGTGCGTAATTCAACTGTACCTAACGCTGGCAAGGGGTGGCCTCCGCATGGATGAGTGTACAGGGTTGAAGAGCAATGTGGGGTGAATTGACGAGCAAGGATATCGAGATAAGTGCAAAGTGCTTTTTCCGATTGACGTATATTGTATTTCGTTTCACTTAAGCGTTCCTCTGCCCCGCGAATTAGCCGAGTTTGTCGAATTTCCACGTTCGTTCATTTTCGACTCTCCCGCGGAATTGAAAAAAAAAAGTCGTCGATTGAAAAATCGCATGATTTTCGATGCGGCGCAATTTCCCCTCCTGCTATAGAAAGGCAATGAAAAAGAAAATCCTCGGTGAATCGCGCAGCTTCATCCCCACAATTTTCCGTTTTACGCATTTCCTCGGTTTCGCGATCGCTCGAAAGTGCATGATTCAGCTGCGCGTAGTTGATTTGAGACGACCTCGCATCGCCGGGTTCACGATGGCTGCTGATAGCCGGCCTATGAAACGCGGTTTCGAAATATCTATCCACCATCGGCGAAAAAAAGAAAAGAGAGAAAAAACGAAGAAAAACCCTGGAAAACCGAGATGCAGTTTTTTTCAAACCTAAGTGCCTCCTACATCCCCCACTCATGAACCAGCTTGAAAACCATTCAAATTTGTTATTCGTTAATTCACACGATTTTTTCCCCACAACAAGAAGCAAATCCTCCCTCACCTACCAGGTACGAGTGAAAAAAAGACACGAACTTCGACTTTTGAAACTCGACGCGACAATCTCTCCCTCTCTCTCTCTCCGCGTGTTTGCCCGCCTTCGCCGAGAGATCGATCCGCGGCCGATCGAACTCCGCGAACTTTCGCTCTCCACCTGTCGCCCTCGAAATACAGCGTCGCGATTACAACGAGCAAACGGTGTCGCGAGCAACTTCGAAACAAGTTCGAGGGTGGTTTCACCTCTCTGGCAGAAACGTCCCACGGAAAAGCCACCACGGTCGTTTCTTCATAATTTTCCACGCGCAGCCCTCTGTCTCCTCGGTTGCCAGCCTGTGTGTGTGTGTAATTCAGCTGTACCTAACGCTGGTTAGGGGTGGCGGGCTACGCGACGGGTGGGTTTCACAGGGTGGTCTGGCTGGGCAGAGTCGAAGGTGGGCGGGTGGGGTGGCGGAGGGGCGTGCAGGAGGAAGGAGGTGGAGGTAGCTCCGTTGTTTGTGTGTCAGCCGCGTTGGGACCCTCTGCCCATCCTCCCCCTTCGACCCCTCGCAGCCTGGTTTCCCACTCAACTACCCCCGTACAGTAGGTTCGTGGATGTGATGTCGATGCACATGTGCGAGAGGCAAGGTGAACGTGTGCAGCCTGTATGTACGTCCCTGGCCTATGTATTACACCTTACAAACATTACTTCCATGTACTCGGATAGTCTATGTGCCGGATATGTGGCTAATACATAGAGAATATTGTAGCCCCTCTCTCTCGCCCCACACCCTTGTCTCTTCCTACCTCTGGCAACACGCACCACGAGAGTTCGCGCGCGATTTCCCTATGCGTGTGTGTTTTAGCGTGTGTGTGTGTTTAGTGTGCGCGTAAGTTTGTATCGCTTTCTCTGTATTTTGCCTTCTGTCTTCACGTTCCGTAGCGGACAAGATGCCTCGAATAGCTTTTATTAAGGTGTTATTGGGAATTCGTGGTACTTGGACGTTTTAAAGGATCTCGGGGATTGTTAGCGTGTCGAAGGGGGTGAGGGGGATTTGAAAATTGCTCCGAGTATCGGGGCTCTTGTTCGAATGTCGCCGAGATTGTTAACGTAACGTGTAAGAGAGTAATAAATGTAACGAAGTTACTATTATGCATGCGCATAGGGGGTTACGTTGTATCGGAAGTAGATCAGAGGGATTTAAATGTACATCGAACCTGTTGGAGTAGGCGAAGTGTGCGCGTTCGGTTCGAGTATCCGATTGGCTAGATGTGGATATTAAGTTTGGCGAAAGGGAGACATTTGAGTTAACGTTTTAAAGTAATTTTGTAAAAAGTTGAAAAGAAAAACTCGAGTATCAGCGTCAGTTGTGAGATTTGCATATAGATTTGAATTAAACACGATCTAACATTTTATTCGAAGTTCCTTATCGTTTTAACATTCGCTGCTCCACTTTTCGAAAATGGAGTACTATTAATACACACGTTGCAAAGGTGCTAACACACGTTCTCCACGGATAGAGAAACGTTGTTGTTAGTTTGGATGGTGATCGTATAGAACGTTTGCTGAGAATCAAGGTTTAAGCCGCTCGAGATTTTCAAGGGGTCTCTAATTTACAATAATACGGTACGGTAATTGAGTTGCCTGGAAATTTTCAAGACGGAGGAACAAGAACGGGCCGTCGCTAAACTATCGCATGTTTCCGCTACGTTAAAGTTCCCGAACAAAGTCCATTGTCCCGATTCTTTTAAGACTTTGAAAACTTTCGGAACTACCGACTCTCATCCGCGTGGAGCCGCTCGAATCGTTAAATATTATTAATTACCTTTAATCACCCGAAAATCAAACTATCGGATACTCCTGTTGTATCGTTCGCTGTACGTGTGTTATGCGAATTCCAAAACGAGAGCCCGTCGGTTCGCCAGATCTTCGAAACATTCGAATCCGTCGAGGTCTTCAAGGTTTCTCAGCTTTTTAAGCATATTTATCTTCTACCCCTTTCACTACTAAATTACTCGAATGCCTGCAAAAGCGGCCGAGGCTCTCCGAGAGGGAGAGACACAGAGAGAGAAAAAGTGAGAGAAAGAGAGAGGAGAGCACACAGCGTGGAAAGACAGAGAGGGTGAAAATGGAGAGAGAGAGAGAGAGAGAGAGGAGGCGAAGGAGACAGGAAACGAACAGAACGCTCTCCATCTCCGTCATACTGTCACCTCACCCTCTCGTTCGGCCTCGCAGCCTGACTATTCCGCCGCTGTCGCTCCGTCTCCTATTCTGGCCGCGCTCTCGGGGCTGGCTCGACGCAAGGTGGGGCTTAGGGGTTACGACGTACACACAGGGAATACAGTTTACGGAGACAGGTATTCTCCGCGACATGCACACGGTAACGGGTACCGGTTGCGTAAGTACGGTGAACCGGAAGGGGTGTGCAGAGGGTGTTGCGGTGCGCGCTTGGACGAGCGCGTTAGACGCATACACGCGTTCCTACGCATGTAGGTTTACGGGTAGACGGGAGGCGTGGGCACGTAAGTTGCTGGCCAGCTTTGATCGATACAGATCGAATCCTCGATGTACCATACGTTCTACGTACGTGAGCACTTACGTTGCGAGCTGACCATAATGTCTCGAGAATAATATTGTTGAAATTTTGATTTCGATGATTAAACTGGTGCGAGGTGAGGCTGTCGTCGGCAAAGCGATTCTTCTAAGACTACACACTGGTCCAGCGGTGGATCCATCGGTCGTAGCATTTAAAATACTCTCTTTTTGCTGATTTTTCAATACCCGCGTTACGTTATTTTGAATTTTGAGAAATTCACTGAAAATTCGTTCCTTTTGTCGCTCATTTCACCGGATGAAATAAAAGACGTCGCAAAGAGACAATTAGAGGGTGTTAAACGTTCTGATCGATTTTTAATTTAATCCTCTACGTCGCCACGTGACTTGAGAGTTACGTATCCATTTATCTACATTTTCTAGTCTCGTTGTAATTGTTTATTTCTACATTGTTACACTATATTGTTGTACTATTATGCTATTATCAGCCACTTAATCTAAAATTTGCAATTATGTTTTGCTATTCTTTCGTGAAAAATGTAAAATTTCAGCGAACCCCAACTCTCCTCGCTGGACGAAGAAAAATCGGTTACAGAGGGTTGAAAACTCCTTCGCATAGAACGCAACAAGGAATTCGAACACGTCTTTACTCGAAGCAACTTGCGCAACGTCTGAAACGATCGACAATGTTCACCTCGCAGGAGACACCGGTGTTGATTAGGCTACGCAACGGTGTGACGTAACTGTTCGCACAGCTACCGCTCCGAGAATGATTCTCGAAACTGTATTGTCGCGGCTCGTATTAACACAGCAGCGTGGCGGACACCCAAAGGGGCTAGCTACGAAATTATTACGCAAGAATCGTATCCCACGGCACGTGGAAGCGGTGAATACACCCGTCGTTTACCCGCCCGCTCGCCTTTTTGCTTAATTACGCAAATGAGCGATTATTAACGCGCCACCCCGGCTAGATCGCCGCGGCGGAAACCGGGAGGGCTCGTGTGACGCTGTCCGCCCTCTCCCTGAAACGGAGAGACACGGGGGCGAAAAAATGTGTTTGCATAAAATAATAAGGAGTAGCCGGGGTGAAACGGCAGCGACGCCACGGGGAACTAAACAGAAACTAGCGCCGCTGGTAATGATAAAGATCATAGCGGCGGGGCCCACGCAACGCGACGAAGCGGCAAGAGAGCACCGGGGGGGAGAGAAAAAAAATGGGAATGTAATCACCGGTTGCGGAGACGACTCGCGAAATACACCCTTTTCACCCTTTGCGCCGGCCGTCGCCGTCTACGCTGAAAACAGCAGACAATACCGCGACTAGGGCGGACCCGGCGCGGAGAAATGGGTACCGGTGTGTGTTTGTATGCTAATGAACAAATGTTTTGGTAAAAATGCTTTACCGAAGAGATGCTCGGCTGTGCGAGGTAATTGATATTTCTTGTTTTTTGTTTTCGTGAGATGTAAGGGTGGGACGTTGGACGAGGTGAAATGGCTAATTGAATTTGATTTGACTTTGAAAATGTGAATTGTAAATTGTGAAATTTGGATACTATTGTAGATTGATAAGGAGTGTTTTATGCATAGGCAGAGTAGGTGTACTTTACCGATTGGTGAATGGGGGAGATATTAAGAGAGTTATGTCATCGCTCCTTATATTTACCATTGAAAGCAGATTTGTTTATTTTTTGTTTTATTTCTATCATTTTTATTTTTTCGTGTTTGGTAATTTTTCTCAAAGAAACTTTGAAGAAAATATTATTTCTACCTAATTTAACCTAACTTGGATTAATACGTCAATACTTTGTCCAAAGCTGTGTTGGTAATTTTTTTATTTTTATTTTTCTTATTTATTTAAATACACGGGTGGAATAGCTCTTTGGTATAGAAAAACGTGCATGACGAATCTTCTGAAATTGTGTAAAGAGTTGCTAAAAAGTGTCAAGAGGTTGACAAAATGTGTTGGACATTATACTATTGAACTATTAATCGAATGCAAATTTTAAACTGCTTTCCCCTGCTATAGAATTTACGTTATTTTAGTTGTACCACTATCAACGTTTTTTAGGTCACTCTTAGGAAAAATATTTGAATGAAAATCCAAGGAAATTGGGAAGAAAGCGAAAAAACGCGACGACCTAATATTTTCCAGTGACAAAATCCGTATTCCCAAGTTCTACCATACATTTCGAAATACTCCGCACTGTTTCGAAAGTCCGTCTCGCGAGACCTCGGACACCCAGTATAATCGACCGTTTGGATAACTTTAGAATTTCCCGTATACCTGTCCGTCGCGCAACGGGCACCGGTTTCGTCGGGAAATCCGAGAATTATTCATTGAATGATAAATGCGCGGCCGACAAAGAAATACGGGCCACCGTCTAGATGCAAGTGTCCTCTGGATTTTCCACTCGAGCTAACGACAAACGGTTCGCTGGAGGGTGGCGAGCAAACCTTCCGGCTAATTAAGAAAGCAATCGTTCCAATAATCAAATAAACATCCTTCTGACGGCCAGTTATCGACGACCACTCGATGACACTCGAGAAACATCTGATCGGTCCTATCTATCCTCCGCCACACCGTCGCAATACCGTCCTTCCCTCCAACTCTATCATAGAAAAAGACGAAGACCCAACCGAAAGGAATAAAATAATTGCTAATTCCAACTGACCTATCGCGAAACATCCTGACCGAACAACCAAACGAACACAAACTCTCATTATCACCGGTTTACACGCTTTCAATTATTTTATCAGTTATGCGTTCCACTATGTTCCACTAGGGAGAGGGAGCGACAACGTCACTGGCAGAAGGAAGAACACGAGGGTGTTCGAGGGGGTGAGTGCGGGTAGAGAGGCGAGAGAAACGGCG
>NW_017100261.1:4352708-4355541 GCF_001263275.1 Habropoda laboriosa
CGGCGGCGGCAGCGGTGGTGGCGGTGCAGTGGTGTGCGCAGGGGGCTGAAGCAAGACACTCTACCCTCTGAAAGGTGGAAGGCATTTCAGCCGGAGAGCACGTTGGCTCAGCTGTGTTTTCTGTTCGGGGGTGGTTGCGGCGTAGCGGGCAAGCCTGTGTGCCGTGGGATGGGGCGTAAAGGGAGTAGAGTGTAGGTGGTTGGCAGCGTAGTTGGGGCTGTAGGTGGGTGGGATGGGTGGTTAGGTTAGGTGGATGGCTGGCTGGCAGGCAGGCAGGCAGGCACGCAAGGGTACGTCGAGCTACTGCGAGGGGGTGGTTGGTAGATGGGTGGCTAGAGAGAGGCTGGGGGTGTCGAGGGGCTGCGGGAAGAGTAGCAGGGTGGTGGGTTGCTTTGAACTAAGCCGGGCTAGAGGTGGAGTACGCTCAGTGGTTGGCGAAGGGCAAAAGGGGACAGAGGAGGGTGGATGGTTGGCTGGCATGGGGGCAGAAGGGCGGCTACGAGGGGAGAGGGTGGTTGAACACCGGCCTCCACCGGTGGTGTGGGGTGGCAAAGGTAGGGTGGATATGGGGTGGTAGTCCTGGACACCGCAGCCCACCTAACTACAACGTGGCTAGTATCCACTGTTCTAAATAATTCCGCGGTACGATTGCTGCGGGCTTCGGTGCTCCACCTGCTGGTGAATCCAAAATCCACGTTCTCCTGTGTGGCGTTCGCTCCGGCTGTAGGATGAGCCGGCGCGGCCCCCGCAGGGCTATGCCGGGGCTGCAGGCAAAAGTATGCGGAGAAACTGTCGCGTCGTGCTCGGGAGTTACGGGCGAAACGGTTTTTAACTATTGGGACCTGCGAGGCTGCTGCGGATTACCGAGGGTGGCTGCCTCCAAGTGCTCGCCAAGGGTGTATTTAGCAGCGGCTGACGCGTGAGAAGAATGGCGAAAGAGTTTACTACGTACAGCTCACACTTTTTCCTCCCGTTCTAACTGACATACTATTTATTAAGATGGAGAAGTGCAGGGAGGACAGTGCACCCTTCGGAGAACGTCAACCGTTAACGCGTTTTCGCTTCTCGCCGTCTAATTACGTTTATCGTTTCGCTGATCCCCCTGTGCCTGATTTCGTTCACCTTTCTTCCCAGCTGTTCTCCGTCGAACATTTTTCTCATTGGAACGTTTCTTCGATAGTGAAACAAAATTAGGAAATTTACCTATTAGCATGGGTATTCATGATTGCGCGTAAATATAAAAGATCAAAATAAATGATTCTAGACTCCAATAGAGTAGGTTCGTTACATGAATCTAATCCCAACTGTTTCCACGATCTTAATTATAATCACCGTAGACTTCAACGTTCGTAAAACTTCAGTTACGATACTAAATCTAATCCCAACTGCAGTAGCAGTTCCACACATCTCATTCGATATCCCAATCGTACAAGTTTCATTGATTTACACAGAAAAATCAATTACATCTACCTGAAATTCTACATTAATCGAATTCCCCTCACTTCCTTACCATTACCTACATTTTTTCACCTCTCAACAACTTAATCACTTAATTGATAGCAAATAGAGAAGTCCGTTTCATCGGGTTTCACTCCAGGAAGTTTCGATCGAATCGCGCGCGACTCTCCTATTTTCCGCGCATAGACTATGTAACGAGCCAAGCGATAAATTCTCATACGTTTCTTCCTCGCACACATCCACACGTACATACACATACACTGGCGAACGCGATTCGTGGAAACAGTTGCGTTTGTTTCGTTCGCCGTTTAAGTTGGCAGGCGGAATCACTTCCGGCGCGTTACTCTCCTGCCCACCCCCGAATTAACGAGCGTCCGCGGCGCGACAAGAGCCAGAAAAATGGGTCAGCATGTCTCGGTTATTTTCAAGGTCGTGCGGAAATCGATGCACCGCCGCTCCGGTTTTTTTAGGGTGGCCGCGTCCGCGATCTCTCCTCGTGTCTGTCCGCGACACACGCGTGTCTCCCTTAATTCACGCGCTGCTCAACCCTTTCTGCTTGTACCACAGCTCTGGCCCCAAGTGCACGCGACTTACGAACAATAAGCCGGCTCCGGTCGAGAGAGGCTTTTTGCAGATTGAATACACCGCGAGAAAATAATATATGGTCTTGCGTGTTTTTCTTCTTCCTCGCCTTTTTCTCTTTTTTTCCCCTCTTCACGAAGGAGGGACCAGGGGTCGGCGCTGTGTGTGCAGGGTGTCGCGGCGCTTTTAGCGATCCTTGCTATTCTAGATGCGCTTTTTCAACGGGTATTAACTTTATCAGATTTTTATTTTTCGGTGAGATTTTTTTTTTGCAATTTCCTGCCGAGGTGTTGCGCTCTGAAGCGCTAATAGACGCGGGAGGTAAGTGTTTTTCGTGTTTAACTGGCGAGCTTAAGTTGGAACTCAGTGCTGGGTATGTTTCGAGCGAGAATTATTGTAAATAATTATTGAAATAGGTTCGTTCTAACGAGACAGTATTTCTGGATTTATTTTACGTGGCACTGATAGATATAAGCACATTGGAAATATAATAATTAGAGTTTTTTAAGGAATATTTGAAATAACATTTTATGCTTCTAAACATGCATTGAACATTTCAAATATTATTTTTCCTGCTTGGACTTGTTAGCATTGAGAGTATTAAGATCTCGGGATCACGAACAAAATTACTGTTCGATTATCCACTAAATTAATATCCCATATTCCCATAATGACACCGTAATTCCAAGTCCAACCAAATATCATCTCCCTCAACAGACATTCTCAACCCATTCTAATCTCGATCGATACTCTACCGATCTCCCGAAAAAAGAAACTCCTCCCCGAACGCCAA
>NW_017100261.1:4355634-4372394 GCF_001263275.1 Habropoda laboriosa
CGAGAAAATTCAAAGCAATCGATGACGAGAAATGAGAAAAAAAGGAAAAATACACGAAGAATCTGACTGCTCGCGGAGATACACTTTGCCGGGTTCGTAATAAACGGACGGTAAAGGACTATTATGCGCGCATAGCGGCCGCTCTCGCGGAGCCACTCGTGGACACAAAGAACAGAACAAACGATTTCGCCAACTTTACGCGTTCGTACATGCACGAGGGCCGCGTATGTAAGCAGAACAGCGCGAAGTTGCTGCAATGCCCGGAATGGTTCGTGGGTAGTAACGTTCGTACACGTACACGCGGGAAAGGGGAACGAGGATGTGGTAGGAGGGGGGAGATGCAGGTTATATACGGTTGCAGACAGCCTTGGTCCAGAGGATATTTCGCAGAGGGGTTGGTCCAGGTCGGATCCTGAGGGTTGCTCGTTCTCAACCCCTCCGAATACCCGTCTCTACCCTCCTCCTCCCCTTCCCTCCCTTCCTTCCCCACAGCCGTAAGGTCCAAGGCAAAAGCTTCTCCTTTACTCGAGCTTCGCAGGAACAAGCCTGCAACTCGAACGAGATCCTCCCTGTTCCTAGTTATCCTGGCTCCGTGTCTTCGGCGAAAGGTAGAAGCTTGCTCTGTACGTGTTCAACGACCGAATGTGTCGCTTTCCCTTTGAGACGAGACCGAGCGCTACACTGGGACTTGATGTTTGTGCTCGCGTGCAACGACAGAGGTGAGAGCAACGTTTTGCGCAAATTATGGATCGCGCGCGAGCGACAGCGCTCCCGTCTTGGCCGACTCGATGAAATTCGTAGACGGCAAGAAAGCGCAACACGAACATCCGCGAGGGTGCTTTTAAGTAATTGCTCAGGGAAGGGATTGAGAATCTAACGAAATAGAGAGATCCTACGGTACAAGATTCCTTCTTTTTAACGATCTTGAAGATCTGCGATACGGGGTTTATTGATTTGTGATTTTGAAAAACTTTTTTTCCAGTTTGCAGTGTGTCGGAACGGTTTATAGTTTTGTACAGGGACGTCATCTAATCCCGATATAGCGGCTATAGTCCCTGTAATATCACTATAAAGGTTCCAATCCCCCTACAGCCCTGGATCGCTATAATCCTACCAGCGCTATCTATAATCGCTACTACCCGTTTACAATTTCTAGGATCTATCGGTGCTTACTTGCACGTTTAAGCTAATCTTGGAAAATTTTGGAAAATTGTGCCCGAAATTTTAAATCGTTTTGGTAAAACTGCTGTTATTGCGGTTGCAGTCAGCATTTACAGTTGGGAAGAGAAACAACGGCGTATAAGATCGTCTGCATAATGTCGAGACTGTGTCGTCAGAGTACAGCGTTCTCTAGAATAGTTTCTACCCATCGCTATCTTCGTCTCGCGTATCTTTCGCCGACAATTTCTTCTCGCAAAGCTCTCCTTTGCCTTCAGCAGCAGCACCGGAGGCGGAAAGTACCTATCTTCAAGGCTGCAAGCCCAAACACTCACTTACTAACCGTTCTAATACCGTCTACCGCGGCGCGCGACTGTGCGAGCGTGCTTCCTGTCTATGGCGACGCGTTATAGTCACACGGATACTTCTGCCAACAGTTCGCCATCAGCGAGAAGGCGCCTGCAGCGCTTCTTTGTGCACCCGAAACGAACTGAAACTTACTTTCGTCGAGGGTTACCGTAAGCCTTTGCGATTTCTTCTCATGACCTGGATCCAGCACACGGGAGAAAACACCGCTATTTGGCGATTCGAGACTTTGGCGCAAAAGTCGGTCGGTGCCATTTTCGCCCGTTTTTAGATTAGAACGTATCCTGTTAACGAAAAGGGAACGGGAAAAAGACGCGTATTCGTGATAATTATAAATGTAACAAATTGTACGTAAATGAAAGAAATGAAATTTTTGATTTTTGGTCAAGTTTCTCTTATTTCCTGATTTTCAAGAAATAAAATATTCATTTCTCCAGATGACCAGGTTTCTTCCATTTCTGTCAGTTCGGCGAACATTCTGCGTTTTTGCTGTTCTCGTTGTTCGTTGTTAGTCTGCGGACGTTCATGCAAATACGTATTTTTATAGGAAATTGGTAACAATGTGGGACCCGGATAGAACTTTGTTTTGTCTTCAGCGGGTTTATATGTTTTGTACATTTATTTTTAAATCTTTCACATGCATTTATACTATTATTACATCGTCCAGTTGCAAAGAGTTAATAATCTTAGGTCAGTTAATATTTCAAAATATTCGTCTTTCATTAGAGCTAATTAATTCTTTATTTCATTTTAGTAATAACACCTTATTCAGCACTTAACACCGGTAAACACTTAAAAATACCAGAATTTTTATAGATCCATCGAAATCTACACTAAAACCTATAACCATAAATATCACCTATTCTTCAAACAACTCTCTTCACGGTAGAAAAGCTCACTTAATTAATAATATACAATAAACAATGACCAGGAAAAAATGCTTCCCAGCGAGAAGAGACGCACTTCATCACAAAGGTTTTCCCTATTAATTAAAAAGAGGGAAAAAAGTTACGCCGCTTCCGCTCGAATTCTCAGGCACATTTACTGATTGGCCAGAGTCCCTACGGCGCTAGAGCATTGCGCAGGCCAGCTCTGAAATTAGCCAAAATGAAGTTAGAAACTATGATACAACCGCACCTATGTCGCGTGTTTGTCGCGAGCGACAGGGAGTTCAAAGCGGCGTTTATGGTTGGTCAGGAATGGCCGTCGAAAAAAAGAGGGAAGGAAAAAAAGAAGAGGAGGAGAGAGAGAGAGAGAGAGAGAGAGAGGAAAAAGAAGGAGAAATATTAATGTTCCCGCTCATGGTGCTCCAGCGCGTTTAACGAAGGGACAATTTGCACGAAATGGAGCGAACGTCTGCGTGTAGTTCCCTCTTTATTAATCTCTTGATTGTTCGTCGTTTTATAAACGGCAAAATACGCCAGAGAGAGCAAAGTACGAGCAGCAGAAGGCAGAGCGGAACATTGTCGTCCCGTCACACCCACGAATAGCGTGCGTCGTACACATTATCTGCATCATGTGCAAAAGCATGTACAAAACGCACACAGTCGCCCGGTTACACACCGGCTCGTGATTATGGTTGTACACGGAGAAGCGGAATATCTGGGCCGGAACTCGTTGGTTGAATTAAAAAGGACACCGTGGCCACGGGGTAAGACGCGCGAGGATGCGCCCTCGTGTTTCGTGACTGCTTCCTAGATTCGCGATCAAAACTGGCTAATCGATTCGATGTACTTCCGGCGAAGATAGAACAGATTCTACGGAGACCTGGGAAATTTTCGTTTGAAATTAAAACGAGGAATAACTGCTTCAGGTCCTCTATTTTCGTTACAGTTACTTGAAAATATGTAGATAATATGGATTTATCTGTAAATAACGAATGATTTTATTTTCTTATTTCAAATTTGGGGAAAGAAATAATAGTCGAGGTAATATAACCGAAAGGTTTTATTTTAAGAAACTCTTGCAACAATTTGTTTTGAGTAAAATTGAATAAAAACGGAAATTGCTGTAAGATATCAATTTTTGTACAGTTTTCTTAAGATTTTTATTCACTTGAAAAATACTTTTGCAATTCTCTTGTTTCTTAGCAATTGAAATATTTTTATAAGTGCTATATGCGCTTCTTGTGCAGTTTTCTGTAATCTTTGGTGTATTAGCATTTGTAATTTCTTGTATAAAGCTATATCTCCAAATAATTTCTATTTATTGTTATTGGCAAAAATAATAGTACGATACAACTAAACGCTCATTCCTTCATTTTTCATATTTCATGTTTTAGTTATTCGTTCCAAGTATTTTTTTAAATTGCACATTACTCGAATCAATTTTTCACGACAGGTGTTAAACGTATTTCAATCAACTTTTCAATATTATTTTCCAGGATTAAAATTAAAAAACGCGTGTCTTTATCCACTCGGACAATATTGTGAATTTTACAAATTTCCCGATCGTTATTATCGCTTAATTACAGTACTAAATACCATACGTAAATACACTCCCCGTTGATTTGGAATTTTCAGATTTCTCATCGCGCAATTTCGCTCTCGCAGAAGCAATCATTTCATACATTTCGGTGGAATAACCATTTTCCGAATTTCGTAGCACACTTTTATTATAGCGATGCTTTCCAGAGGGCCGTTTGAAGCGGCACGTATTTTTCATACGAGGCCAGAGCGTTTTCATTCACGAAAATATCGCTCGGTTGACGCTAAAATTAATTTTTCAAGAACAACGCCTGAAATAATCCTGATAAAAAAAAAAAGAAAAAAAAGGAACCAGGTTAATAACGATAAAGCAGCATTAACTGTTTCGCGAATATTTCGTCCATCGACTTCGTAGTACAAAAAAGAAAGAGAGTGAGAGAGAGAAAAAGACGGCAGATACATAATTTTCCATAGGGGTTATTTATATAGAAAATCTCTTTCTCTCTATTCTTCGCCTCTTTTTCGTCGTTCACGAGGGAGATTAACAGAATATACCTCCGAAACTGTTAACGACGCGTGAATAAAGCTTGTGAATAAAACAAATTCGAAATACAATAGGTCTGCTCTCTGTCGAAATTTAATTAAACGAACGAGAAAGTATTCTACTATTTAGACCTTATTTTTGGAAAATTGAAGAAAGTGGTATTGTTGCTTATTTGCGAAAATTATTTAAAAATTGTTATTACCTTACGGAGTCTATTTGCAGAAAAATGAAATAATGCAATAAACATTGATATTCAATTGACAAATAAAATAAAATTAACGATTGACAAAATAATAAGAATAAAAATAAAAATTGACCAAGCAGAGATATGTAATTATTGCTATCTCTGCGCTCACTTGAAGTATTCAGAATTGAAAGGAAAGAAAACAATTGAATTTACATCGTTCCCGATCAGACCGATCCAATTTCTTAATTTAATCACGATGACCGCCGTCTCAACGGTTCCGTCGAATTACCGGAGCTTTTTAAGGCGTACCCCGCGCGCGCTGCCTTTGATAACAGAGATATCCGGCACAATGCCCGCGGCTCGGCTTCCGCTTCGACGTTGAATGCGGGTAGGAAAGTTCACGGGGTCGCCAGCCGGATGAAAATATGAACGCCGCTGGACTCCAAGGCAAATTTAATATATCAGAGCGTAATGTATCATATTTTAACGCGGCCATGGTACACCGTAATACACTATTACCTGTACGCTGCCAAAAATAATGGGGGATAGCTGCGAGTGTATTTTCCAGGAATGAGAACGTTCAAACCGCAAATACTGCCATCGCATCACCATAACCATTTCCATGGTTCCAACTTCGGCTACCGCTCTGTTCGATTCTTCGCGCCACGGTTTACACGGATTTGGAAATATTTTAAGCGTCTCATAGAGTTGAAACGATACTTGTTAATGTTAGGGTAAGCTGCAGGCGTTTATAACAATATTTTTCTTTCGGTTCACGAAAAGACAAGTTTTTAGCAAGGTGTTGATCGTAAATGTGAAAGTTTAAATGGGCTGGATTGATGAGTATTTGTGAATTTCTTTTGTCAGGGTTAATGCAAAACTTGTTGAGAATTATAATGCGGGTATTAAATAAATTTGATTAGATTTTATTTCAATTTTGGTTTGATTTTAGTTTAGTTCATTTTCTTCGTTTAGGAGAAGAAAAATCAGGGCTGACTGCAATTTGACATTTTCATGGGAGAAGATAGAATTGATAATTATTATAAATAAATTGGCTGGTGATAGTGTAATAAAGCAACAGTATACTGTAGTATAGTGGACAAATGGATACGTAATTTCCAAGTTAAGCTGTTCATTGTTTTTCTTAAATTTTGAATTATCTATGAATTAGCATCTAAATTTTTCTTAATCTGAGCTAAAATCGTTATTCTTTTTAGTTAATATTAAAATGTTGCTACTAGTCTGATTATGGCTATTTGATTGGTTTAATTAGAATAGTTATTTTACTAGTACCCAAGCAATTGTTAATTCGAAATATTGTTTACCGTATTATGTTTTTAACGTAAAAGTGTCTGAGAACCAGTATTGAAAAATTAAGAAAGAGTTTAACTATACTTTTTTTTAGCTACATTTCTCTAAAGCTGTCTCGAAGAAGCTAACCAGTGTCAAAATGTCATATTGCAGACAGCTAAGTAAGAAAGTAAGAAAATTCCTAGAACATCCTGAATCGCGTAAGTTTCTAATAGCAGATACAGATGTTCTATTTGAAAAATCTCAAATGACAAATTTACACTAACCGAAGTGAATAACTCGAAAACTTGAACGATGGAGCTTATATTTACAATAAAACTTGAATTTTACAAGTACTTTATGCGTCATAAATTATTAGAATAAGTCAATCTGTATTAAAATTACTTTTCAATATCTGAAAAATTCAGATTCCATTCAATTTCCAAAAAACAGAATTTCCATATCACCAAAAAAAAAATGTAACTAATCAGCAGTGAATAAAACTACGAAAATAATCGTGTAGGCGAATTCGAACAACACTTTCAACCGAAGGTGAAATATTTCAAACGGAGAGAAATAAGGTGTGCTGTTAAAAAAAAAAAAGGGGACGAAAAATTGTTGCACCGTTTATGCACTCTGCTGTAACGGAGCTATTGTAAACAGCGCGTAATATTACAAGCGGCGAAGTTGCGATAGTCTTATTTACTTTCTAAGCATGCAGGTACGTACAGTACGCTGCGTTAATTATGGGGACGTCGAAAGGAGCTCGAAATAGCGGGTGCTTTCATTATTATAAATATTGCTAAAAAAAGGTTGAACGCTGTGAAGCTATTAAATTTAAAACGGAGACACGGATTGCAGGGATTACGGTGAATTTGACACACGATTCGAAACTTGAAATTTAAACTGACGACAAAAGTTTGTCACAGAGAACACAGTGTTTTTATTTAATTTCTGACAATTTCTTCATTTTGACAGTGAAACGATTCGTTTGCACTACTTTATAATTTCTTCGAAAGATCAAAATTTTTCAGAAATTTAAGTAGACGATAAAAGTTTATTACATGGAACACGGTATTTTTATTTCATTTGTAACAATTTCCCCTTTTCAACAGAAAGCGAAAAGATTCGTTTGCATTATGTTTTGATTCATTCCAAAGACCGGAATTTAAGAAACACAAAAATTAATCAATCACGAGTATTATCATTTGTATTAACAAAAAACTGGTATTTATCCTGTATCATCTTTTAAATGCGTATGGTCATCTGCAAAATCATTGTGCAGCGAAGTACCTTTGCCAGCAGTAACGTAACGCCATCCATGTACCTTAGGTCATTGAACTCACTTCAAAGGGTGTTATCATACAGTGACAGGAAAAATGTAGTAAATCGCACATGTACGTGCATCCACACTGTCACAGAACCTTCCACCTTTATTCTCTTTTATAATTACCCCAACCCTTCGCGATTTACAAATTTCAACATTCACCAAAATTAATCAAAGCATACCTAACGAATAAAATTAGACAAAAATCTATTCACACTCCAGAGTGCACTAAACTCTAAAATATAATTCATCTAAAATTTGACGTATTTCTATCCAAATTCTACGTTATCAAAATTAGTCAGGGAATACTAAAAAAAATAAAATTAAACAAAAATCAATTTCTACTCCAAACTGCGCCAACCCCCAAAAAGCACAATTCACCTGTAAACGTAACCTACACATTTCCACCGAAAATTCTCGGTTGAAAGCGGAACAGCGGGTAAAATTCCAGCGGAAACGTTCCGTTGACCAATGTTCACCAACATCGAGCCAAGTGTTCTATTACGACACGATATGCATCTTACAGTACGCGTTCCTGCCCACGGTCCCGAAGATCCAACTAAATCACGGCGATCTACTCGGTAACGGAGTGTCATCCGGGCCGTGGCCTTTAGTCACCATTAACGCGTAACAAGCCGGCCCCGCCGCGCCGGTTTCTCTATCCTACCGCGTTCTGCCTCTCCCCCTCCACGCCCCTCTTTCTGCCCGTCGAGTGTAGTCTGATAAGTTCACGAGGTCGTGGGGCGGCTTCTCGGTGGCCAGCGGTCGTCGTCGTCGTCGTAGTGGTCGTCGTCGGACGAAAATATGAGCACCGCTGAGTTCGCCATGTTGGCTACCATGCCGTTGGTTGAGCTCGGGACGTAGCTGTTTCCGGTACTGGAGGGCAGACCAGGTATATCTATATGCCATATATACTATGTGTACATATATACACGCGTATGTACAGGCATATATATACACATATACCATAGCTTGCAGGCCTTCACCCTCGTTCAGCCCACCTCAGCCACCCCCTGGATCTCCCCCTTCGTACACCACTGCCGCTCTGGGGGCCGTTAGAGGGTTGTGCGGGGTGTACAACTCCGGGGGAGAGGGGGAGGTCGGTGTGAGGAGGGGGAGAGCCAAGAGAGAGAGAGAATCAGGCAGGAGAGAAGGGTGAGAGAACGGGCAAAATGGCCGCTCCCGACCTCTAGGTGGATCATGGTATCACGGAGGACCTTCTGCACTTCTACTTCTCCTTCCCTCTCTCCCTCCTTACCCCCTCGTTTTCCTTTGCCACTTCCTCAACCTCCGCTCTCTCCCCGCTCCTTCTCACTCTCTCTCTCTTTCTCTCTTCGTGTTCCTTCGTCCATGGACTTAAGCCTTCGTAACGGCCAGAGAGAAGCTTCAAGGACATCGACTTGCTGCATGATTTCGCGTGAGCCACACACAGAGACCGGTGTCCAAGGTATCGTTGGGGGGGAACCTGTTGTACGGAACAGTGGATACTTGCGGCCGGGGGACGGAGTAACTTCCGGGCTAAGAATCTCTGTGCCGGTGTCGATCGGTGAAACTGTTCCGAGTCCCTGTTTCGAGTGGCTCTGTTAATCTGGGGACTCCGAGCGAGCCGGCGTTGAGGCGTTTCGCTTCGTTGAACGGAACTCGACGGGGCCATTCGATGATAGAGTGTCGTTCGCTGTTGCCCAACGGATCCTTTTCACGTGGTTTTAGCTACCGCACGACGCGACGGAGTTTCGCGTGCTTCGTGTTTAGCGAGCCGCTCGAGTGGTACGGAAAGGGACGGGATTGATAGAATTTGTTACCAGCGATCCTCCTTTTTCTCGGCTATTCCGGAGAGGAGAGAGAGAGAGAGAGGACGGAATTGCGAGATCTACTCGGGGATTATTTCGGATAATTAGACCGTTTGCGGTTTTGTTTTTTGTTAGGGTCGTGGATAAGTGATTTTAGGTATGACTTGAAAGAGTCGAGACTCTACTGTGAAATCAAATTTGTCGGTAGCGACATGAAGCTCAAATGTAATTTAAATAATTTCAGCAATTTTAAATTATTATTTATTAAATTTAGTTAACTGATTTTTGTAAATTATTTAAGTTTCCCTTTTATTGAATAGGTGCGCAGGTCATTTCGTTTTATATTAATTTTTGTAAATTTTTTTGCGAATTTTGAAGTTCATATGAATTGTCATTTGAGTACTTAACGTTTCCTGGTAACGGACGTACTTTCTATGGCGTGAAGAGATAGTATTTTTTAATAAGATTAGAGAAATCTATATTGATAATGGTAAATGATTGATTTTTCTTTGTACAGAGGAAGTTGTAAATATGTGTTAAAAGGAATTCACTGTTAAATAGCTCACCGTTTATAATTACAAGGAACAGCGCGAACCAATTATTGTATATCTCCTGAAGTATTTAACAAATAGCTGGATTTCATATCGAGGCTAAAATAGATACCGTATCATGCATCGACATTATCTAGAACTTCCGGGTTTATAATCAGTCTTCAGATACTATATCTCCGATGAAAATTCGGAAATCGTAGAGTGAATATATCTTATGTGATACGAAACTAGTTTTTTATATTTATGCTTTGGTTTTTATTAATCGATAAAATCGAAGCGAAAACTATGCATCAATAGTGACGTCATGGTGAGCATTTTGGATTCGATGAATTGATTAAATTTATTCAACGAATCCTCAATTATATGACACAATTAAAAGATACTTTGTTGATTAATTTCGTTAATTACTCTTTTTCACCTTTTCTTCTATTTTTCTCAAAATTGAAATTTCTTCATAGTGAAACGGACCTATTAATAACATTAACGTTAAGTAATTCAAACTTTTCAATTATCTACGCTTCAATTTTCCAGAAAATTTTCTCGCACTTTTCCCAAAAATTAAAGTTTCTTCGTCTTGAAAAAGATCTATTAATAACAGTAAAGTTAAATAAAAATTCAAATCTTTCAATTACGCTTCAATTTTCCAGAAAATTTTCTTGCACCTTTCCCCACGATTGGAGTTTCTTCGTATAGAAAAATGTTCACTCGAACTGCAACGCTCCTCCAGAATTTTCATTTCCACAAATTGCATCGTCGAACAGGAATTAGAACCAAACATTTCGCAGCCGATCCTCGATCGCAAACAACCATCCTCCACTTAACTGCAATCGACACCGTCCTCCTGTCACCGTTCCCCTCGAATCAAGACAGAAATCCTACGTCAAGACAGAACCAGTCTACCATTCTCCAAATTCCCTTCAGACAACGTCGTTACTCGCATTTTCACGTAAACCGATCCCTAACTCGCGAGTATTTTTCCTGGTGAGACGAGGCGCATTTCCTCGAACCTAGAAATCGCATTAAAGATCCGCAGAAAGGGACAAGAAGAAGTAACAATCCTCAAAACGAATATCTATTCCAATTCGAATTTCCATAAAGTCGAAGGACAACTGCAATCGTTCCAATACTCGCGAGCCTAATTACGCATTCCTATCCGAAACGAATCCAGTCAGAGAGAGAGAGAGGCTCGATAGGAGGCGTCGATAGCGCGAAACAATTAGGCGACCGACAGTCCCTCCTTTCCAACTGCCATGCCGCGAAGATGTTAAATAACCAATAATTGAGCCACGCTCGTAAAATCTTCATTACACCAAGCCGCTCTAATAAAATCGCCCAGGCACTAATTTCCAAGCCCTCATCTCGATTTACCCCATTTTCGTTGAACTGGGGTGGCTCACCCTTCGGCTTCCCGCTAAAACGAACGAACGATAGAACGAACGGCAGAAAGAGCGGAGAGATAGGAGGAAAACAATCGCGTTATCATATTGTCCGAAGCTGTCTCTCGTTACTAACTGACGCGTTCGTCGACCTTCTGGCCAGCAATTAAACGATGACTTTTGTCCACCGTTCGATACCATCTAATGCGTTTCAACGAGGAAATTAATGACGATCGGTTTGTTTGGTTTACTTCGTAGCGTGAAATTTCTACGAATCCTCGTTTATGGTTAAACGGTGAACCGAGGTTTCGTTAGTTTACGTGTGTAATATTGGATTTTGAATGACGCAGGTATATAGAGGGATAACATTTTCAGGATGCTCTTTGTGGTGCTTTATTATAGCACGATTTCTTCAGGGACACATGTGTATACTTTTTTTTGAAAATTCCAATATTCATAATAAAAAAGGACAGTTTAAAATATGTCTAAATACAAAATTGGATTCTTTTTTCCAACTTTGAAGAAATTGTATGATTTTAAAGAAAATTTTGATTTTCACGCATTATTTTAAAGGAGTACTGTTCTTAAGTTTGAAATTAATAATTATTAATTATTCATTCGTGCAATTTACGAATCAACGTAATTTCTCTTTCTCAATACCTTCTTGCCTTCGAAGCAAGAACAAATTACACGCTGAACTGGCATAAATAAGCAGATAAACATTTCGAATGCATTCCCACGAAATGCTGGAATACTTTTTAACTGACCTAATATTTGCGCAAAATCGATCCGGCCTCTTCCGGTTTGTTCCAAACAGAGTAGCCGAATAAGCGCTAGAACTGCAAAGACTCACTACTCGCCATCGGCCGTAGAACGAATTTCATTGATAATTTGAGGAAAAAAAAAAAAATGAAAATATATCACGGACGCAATGTTTCACGTATTTTCACCGATAGAAATATTTTCAATACACTCGACATTGTAACAAACTTACTACAAGTGCTAGATAAACTTTTCGCGTTTCGTGCAATTTCTCTGGTAAGCACCGGACGTTCTAAAAATAATAAAACACTCGGATATTCCCGATCATGGCAGTTTACTATTTACATTTTTACAACATCGCCGGTATCACAATCATCTCTAAAAATAGTCGAGTTATATTTCTTGACACACTTATCTATACTTATCGTGCTTCTATTTCTGCTCTAATCGCGAAAGCTTTCAGCCAAGTATGCAGCCTCACGAATCGATTTTTCGTATTTTTGCAGTTCTTAATCGTTCTTTTTTTTCCCTCTCTCTTTGTCTCCTTTTTCTGTGCGTATCTCTCTCCCTCTCTCTCTCTCTCTCTCTGTCTCACGGTTTCTTTTTGCTCGCGATCGTTATAATCGTGGCGCAAGGAGAGAAGGTGAGGTAGCTTGATAAATGCAGGAAACATAAAAGTTGGTAGCATATGGCGAAGTGGGTTTAGTGGCATCATGTGTCTAAATTTAAGTCTCGAGGTTTCCATGCCAAGAAACTGCTCCGAGCACATCATATTGTATACACCTTTCTCAAATCGATTTAAAATCGCGCGATAGACGGATGGCAGGAACTTTCTACTTTCATAGTATTCGCGACCGGTATCGAAACAGACTGTAGATCATTCCCTGCACCTTGCATTAGTTGCAATATTCACCTCGATCGGGGATTGTATTATCCTAACCCCGGGTTTCGGTGGAATCGTTTCGGCGATAAAATCGTTCGAGCGATCGCGTTGTATCTTTTATGAATGTTAACAAGATGATGCAGTTGACACTTTTTAAATAACTCTTTGAATTCAATGTTTTCGTTCCAGTCACTGAAATATTCTTGTTAATAATTGGTATTTAAAATTTAAGCAATATAAATGATCTTTTCTCTTTTTTCGTAAAATTAGCGTCCTCAAGTGTGATTCTTTTTAATAGTTACATAGATCAAATTTTTAGGTATCTGTAATATTAAAATTTTGTGTCCCCGGGTGTCATTTTAATGGATGATTTATCGTAGCTATATAAATCAAATTTTTAGGTACCTTTGGTATTGATAAATTAATTTTCATAAATCAGACCAAGACTAATTTTAATTTTTAGTGCAACGTATTCATCGACTAATTTTCTGAGGTTGTGTCTTAAAGAAATAACTTATTATACTATTTAAAAGAAAGAAAAATTTGAAATAAAAATTTCAATTTCAAGAAAAAGTTAAAAGGGATTTAATCAGAAAATTTTGCCTTTTTTCAGGAGCCAATTCAAGCCTGACTAATATTTGAACAATAAAATTTATTCACTGCGGAAAAAATGCATATTATACTTTTCGTCCTCGTGTTAAGGATAGATGTGCCCACAAAGATCTCTCGATCCCTCGACATTCTTAAATTTCCGTTTTCACAGCACCTATGCGCAATTTCTACGGTTTACAGTGGTCAGTGTACAAATTGACACGACCAACGATATAACGATGAAGCGGTATTTTTTGCAACTAAAGTACAATCGAAGCGAAATGTCATTGTTTCGAACTTCTGACGCGATGCTAGCTTCGCGCCTCTCCATCTGCCCTTTATTACTCGTTTCATACGTCAATAAACTCAAATCAACGATCTCATTACTCACCCAGTGTCAGAATACAATACAAAATAATCATGAGAAAGGAGCAAATGCATTGGCACCTTCACCTCCGTAATCGCGTTATTTCTTTTAGAAAAAAATTCCAAACTGCATCTGTAGCTGTTTTCGCGGAGGAACGAATTTTATCGTTTTCAATAGTGTTCTCGGAAGGAAGAATGCATCAACTTAATTTCTTCCTTATACATATGATATTCTTTCAATGCACTTTTCAATTTCTTTTACACATACGAAAAATTTGAAGAAATTTCGTTTCGATAAAACACACTAGAACTTCTTCAATTTAACCCTTTCACTAGTATCAACCTATTTCTTTTCATAAATGTTATCTACATATACGCAATACATTATACAAAACGCACAATTTGCGTATTAAATACACATCACACGTGCACAAGCGCATTTTGTTTATTGTGTAAAACTGCCAAAAATATGGATATTAAGAGTACGATAAAGGATAGCCAGCGAAGCCTCGACGAAATACACCTAGCGAACGTGTCAAGAACGAATAATCCTTCAATAAATAAATCATCATGTTCTGCAATTTACTAAATTCCTTATTTCGTCCTTGTAAATACCTCATCAATAAATTACCGTGTCCCTCTCTAAAGTATCGCTGAATCAACGACCAGTTAACCCTTCCTCCCCACCTACCACTGTTATAATTATGGTAATAAATTAAAAGATATTATTTTAATTATTAATCTTCTTTATTTTGATACGCGAGGAAGGCACGTCGCTATGCAATCAATCAAACAAAACATAGACAAGACGCTGAGAAAAAAAACGTATCAGCGTCACCCATACTAAACAGATGGTTACTATGTTATTTCTATATATATATATTTATATTAATCTGTCTCAGTATGTTGATTATTTTTGCCGTTACTATTACACAGACACATACTCATTTTTCTTTATAATCCAACAACCACCTTAAAAAAACCCATCTCCTCCGTGGTCGCAACTTCTTAAAAACCGAATTTTCCCAAGTTCCCATCTATCACCGTTTCCTTCGTTCCTCCATCCTAACGAAGTGTCCTCGAACACTGTAACAAGGTGTATTGCCGTTCATAACAGGCTGCTCTTTTCAAAACACCTTTTCCTCCGGTTGGTAACTGGAAGCCTCCGAGTCCCCCCCCCTCGTTACTCTTGCTCGTGGGGTACGTGTGCGATCCTCTCGTCCAGTAACCTTCAACCCTCTCTTTCCACTCTTCACCTCCTCCTCCTCCCAACTCCTCCTTCTTCTTCACCCACCCTCATTTCGTACGCCGGCTCGTTAGCTGAGTTTCCTGGAGGTTAAATAATTAACATTTTGGTCAGAGTGTACTCCCACCAGCTTTGTTCTTCTCTCTCGCCCTTCGCTGCCCCAACCCCCGCCATCATTTTCCACCCTGCAACCCCCCGGCGAGCGTATACACTACGGTCAGAAAGTTTGGTCCCGGTGCAATTTTTAAAGGCGCGTGTGACGTTTTGGTCGAACGGTTTGCTGTTGCTTGGATAACAGGATGGCGTAGAAATGCATTTTTTTGCGATTAAAAATCGAAATAGTCTTGAAGGTGACGACGTTTTGCCATTTTTCTGGCAGCTTGCGAATACCTTCGCGATGGAAATTCCAATGAATTGCGTGAATCCAGTCGTGAGAAAATTTGTCGTTAAATGGAAATTATTAATTCGATTATCAGTGCTTTGTAATTTTGCGGAGGACCTTGGAGGAAGTGATTTACAGTAGGGTAGAGAAGCTAGGAAAAAATATACAGGGTAGATTATTATGGGAAGCACTAAATGACAATAAAGTTTCAAGTCCCTCGGTTTATAATTATCTAATAATTTTTCTAAATATCGCTTAAAAGCTAGAAAATACAATTTCTAATGGCATTCCCGGAATATGAACTGAAACGCGGTTAATTCACCCTTATCTCCGAGTCCTTTTACCGACTCTTCCAATTTTCGAAGACGTGAATTCATTCTTTTTTGCTTATGTCCAACTCATTCCTTTTTAAACGAATTAATCTGTTCCTGACGACCGTTTGTAAATCGGTAACCTGCTCGCTGTGTCATTACGTACTGCCTAATTTCCGGTATAATTTAATATAAAAATTCGCGAAGGCTCCTCCTAACTGATCGTTACATCGTTCCGTACTGCCTAATTCCCCGCGCAATTCAAAATAAAAATTCGCAAAGCAACAACTACCTGCGCACTCCCAAGAATTGGAGCTTTCCTAAACAATGAAAAACAACCCGAAAAAATTTCGTTTCTCTGAATTTGCAATGCCCACGAGTAATTCCCTCGGCATCCTCCATTGAACGGCCTCCGCGACGTAACGGGTGGCAATATGAAAATTCGCCGTGTATCCGTGTTTGCGAGGCCGATGTTTGGAAAGGAAACATGTGCTGTAGATTTTCAGCTGTTTATCGCCTTCGCGAGCAACTGCTCCGAAACTTTCTGACGATAGTGTAGGTGCGCTAAGTTCGCCTCTCCAGAGCGCGCGGACCGTAACACGAGCCCCAGTTAGTCCACCGGCCTGTCCACTATAGCACGCTCTAAACCCACCCCCTCTGCTCTGGCCAACCCTCCTGCCCGCTTCGTGTGCCAGCACTTCGAGGCTTCGAGCACTATACCTCCACTCTCTACGGTGTGCATATTGCACGCTGCACTATAACCATGCCCGCAGTCCTGAAATATACAGCCCGGTGGAAACGCGTACGTGTGCGCAAGGCCTCCGCACGCGTGTGTTCACCTTCGTACAGGTTGCTTCATAACACGTCGTTGCCGCTTCGAGCATGGACGATAATGAAATCAGTTCCCGCGAACCTTATGACCTCCTTCCGACAATGAGTTAACGTTCCAGAGTCGCCGGAAGATTCTGCAAAGGATGAAACTGATCCTTCGGGGAATTTTATCGGGTGATTGCTTTCTGGTGTTATTGTTTCAGAGTTTCGGGAAATTTCGAGGATTCCGTTGCATTTTTTTTTTCGAGTTTTGGATATTCGATTTTAAGGTGGAGTTGGTGAGACTGTTTTGCGAGAGACTCGAGTGAATTGTCGTAATTTAAGATAGGTATTTTGGTTTGAAGATGATTTTTCAGAGAATAAATGAGTCGTT
>NW_017100261.1:4372894-4374355 GCF_001263275.1 Habropoda laboriosa
GATTTTGTATAGGAAACAACTGAAGTTCTAGCTATCTCGATTTGAAGATGATTCTTCAGAGAACAAACGAGACTTTTTTCTAATTTTTATTTATAATTGAAAGGCTTCACAAGTCATTTTGATAGATTTTCAAAAATTTCAAAATCGTTTGTAGAAGAAACACTTAAAGTTCTGAAAAAGACAATGCAGTTGTAGAAAACTGCCATAATCAAGATTAATTAATATATGTTCAAACGCACAGGTAGTTTTAAGTCCCTAAGATTTGGATGTTTTATTTTACTTTCGCCACATATTGAATTTCCTTTTCATTACAAGAACTCTATCGTTACTTCTACATTTACAATTAATTTTCCCTTAATTAATAATCTCCAGAAGAAAAATATGTTCAAGTAATAATCTGTCGCAACGAGTGGTGTTTGGAAATATTATCCAATAAGAACAGTATTAATAACTAATTTTATCGACTTCAGATAATTTTGCAGAAAGGCTTTTAATTTATTTGACGCGATATTAGGTAGGTGAAATGGTCAATTACTTTTATCATATGATCATTCAATTACTACGACAATTACCGCAATCTATCGACCCTCATTTATAACTAGTAATTTCAGCTCACTATATTGAGCACAGGAAATTATTAACAGTTTGCATCGTACAGCATTATTTCACTCTGTCTTTTATTCGTCCATGCTGAAAACGTGTTTAAACGAGCTACATCATTTTTACGGAGAAGATTGTCTATCATAAAGAATCGAAAACAAACTTTTTGTCAAAATGAAATTGTAGAATTGCAGGAAAATGAAAAAGTTATTGCTTTAAATGTATGCAGTTTACTTACTCAGAGCTATTTCATATTAGCAAATGTTTCTTTCGAATTTTTATCACTGGAGCATGCAATACAAATATAATTGTCACTTAAAAAAAAAACATTTCTGGCAAAATGAAATTTCCAGAGACTGGAACAAAAAGTTTAATTTTCACCACTATGCTTGAGGTCATGAAATACATCATAAACACGCTATTCTAGCATACAATAGAAGTATAATTGTCACTTAAAAGAAAAAAAAACAAAATCTCTGACAAGATGGCATTTTAAAATTACCAAAAACCCTGGAATATTAAAAATCATTGCTATAAAATGTCTGACAATAAATGTACTTGTTAAAAAATTGTCCAAGCAGAAGAATAAAAATAGAAAAGAAACTTATGTCACTTTTCTCCCACAAGTAGTATCTATTACAACACACCAAAATAAAAGAAATCGCAACCCAGAACTACGAACTTGACAAATTCACCCAAAACTCGCCTCGACTTTCCCTTCCAGCTAACCATCTCCGGTCGTTCCTAAAAAAAAAGCGCGGACCGGAAACCTCAATTTAAATCCCGGCGAGCAAACGACGACGAATCCACCCTGCGAGCACTCCCCCGCGAGTTATGAAACATCCTGTAAGCGCGGCCCGC
>NW_017100261.1:4374486-4377597 GCF_001263275.1 Habropoda laboriosa
GTGCACACGTGACATATATGCGGGCACGTGCGTGTGTAGATGTATCCGAGGCACACTGTGGCCACGTATCGCCGGTGTATCGCGTTAATGTACGTAGTAATGCATTATTAAATAATGTCCGGCCGTGTACGAGCGAAGAACGTTCACCTCGGCCGGAGAGACGAGTCCAGTTCGATCGAAGCGCGCGCGGCCTGTGTGTGTTCACCGGTTTCGATCGGCGCCGATCCACCTGGCGAACCACTGCTGGCCGAGTTTGCCCTCCGCCGCCTCCACACACGGCCTGATCGATTTCCAAGCCGTGGCGGCCGCTTCCTCGATTCGGTGGAGGAGACCCCGCGATCCACCGTCGACACACCGGGTGCCTCGAAAGTGCAGTCTACGTTTCAACTTCTGATGCACTGCCACCGACACGTGGCGTTGTGAAATTGAGGAGAGAGTTTAGCGAGATCCCTTCTTCGATTGTTACTCGGCTGCAGAGGGTTTTGTCCGACGTGGTAGGTTGAAAAGGTGCCGCGTGCGTTTTAAGAGATAGGTGTTGACGCGTGGATGCAACCGAGGGGCAAATTGGAATATTTATGGCGGCGGTGAAGCGTGAAGTATGGTAGGCTGTGGGTACAGTGCTTCGGCAATTATTAGCCCGGGTTAGGATCACTTTTTAGTCTTTGGACATTTATTGAGTGTTACGAACCCACTGCCTTTCCCCCACACATTGTTATTAGATACTATTATAATATTCTTATTAACATTATTATTAGATATTATTATTATCGTAACCAAACACCTTCATAATTATAAACCAAAACGCCGAGCAACCGCCACGAAGCGACGCTCGACTCCAGGCCCTTCTCCTGACCATTGATTTGGTCGGAAGCAAGGTGCCAAAACTAGTATAAAACCGACGTACCTGCACAAGGTCGACAGATAGTGTAAAACTATACACCTAGAACGACACCCGTTCGAACTAAACATTTAATAAAACAACATCAAACACATTTCTGGAATTTCACTTTAACCAACTCGAAACGAAGGCGATCTCAACCGTTACGGCCCGTTCCGTAACAGGAGAATGTTAGAAATAATTGTTTAGGAGGGCAACGAAGAATAGGAATAAATACAGTTAATTTGGGAAAAAATGACCAAATTAGAAAAAAGTCGAAGTTGTAGAAATAAGAATTCTGTTTTTAAAGTTCGTCCTTTGTTGCGACATGGTGTGGTTGAAGAATGCAAATAAAATTTGGGAAAAATGAGCAAATTAGGAAAAAATCAAAATCATAGAAACAAGAGAGAAAATACAAATCATTTGTTGCAACATGGTAAACACAATAAACGATGATGTCAGAAAGAAAAATGATGTCATTGAGTGGCGATGTATATTCTGCCTAAGTGAAGTACAAAGCACATCGTATTTATCTGACGTCTTCTTCATTTTTTAGGAGAATGGAGTAATTTCCAAAATTTATTATAAAAAATGTACACAATTTAATTCAACCTTATTTCTCTACGTTTATTCTAAAATTATGAATATACATATCTCAATATTTAAATAGTAAATATTTCATAATTTTAGTCGATAATGAATCGATGATATTTGAAATGCCTAGTGCATTTACTTTGATCAAGTGAAACTGAAATTCGACAACCTGGTTTTATTTTTCTCGTACATTTTGAATCTACAAAATTACGAATTTGTACTCCTTCTACTTAGCTAATAAAAATATATAGCTGAACTAATCTGAAATAATCAATATTCCGCTCACATTGCAATTCTAACATTTATTCCCATTTTCAACCTATTCTACGAGATCATATTTTTTAAGGACATTCGATGAAAAGTGTCCCAACCGAAGACGCATGGTCAATTTCGGAGCCTGGATACCTGGAACAATTCAGCTGCTGGAGAGTTTCTTGACAATAACTGCAGGATGTCCCGTTTTAATCAATGCTTTGAAATCTCTACCTCCGTCTGGCAGTGAACTGAACCACCACTATAGTACTGTAGAACGTAGCATTGTTTCAGCAAGATTTATGTGCAGGCTAACTGCATATCCCATTTTTCATAAAGACGCCTCTAAATGCCTTCATACACACGGTATATACGCTTTCACACTTTTCACAAAATTATTTATTCCTTACGATGAAATAAGAAATATTCGAAATAATCTCAGAAAGACACCGGTTCATTCGCAATTTATATTACAACCTTCGTTCGGAAAATTACGAAAGACACTTTTTCTACACGATTTAACATAAAAGCTTACTTAAGAAGCAAAATCTCTCAATAAACACGGTTTCTCTTTCTTTGGATTTTCAGAAGAAAATCCGAACGGCAATAAATCTCCAGAATTATTCAAACAGCGATACATATACATTTTTTTCTTTTTTTTTCAAATCTCTGCATTCAATCACTAAACCACGAAATCATATATCACGTTTCGAAACTTCGACTCTCGAATAACTATGATCCGGACGTTGAAAAGCTTGCGGGAAAACGTGTCGTATCGATTTTCCACGCGATATCCAGTTAGAAAAGGGAAAATCATCACGTTCGAAATTTGAAAAGGAACCATTTTTAAGGCATATTTCCAGGACGTAGATTTCATTCCTGATAGTAGAACGTGGTTTCTTTCCCTTTTTCGAAATACCACCGTGTGTTCCCTACATTACGACAGATGAGAAGTTTGCGTGGAACGCGCGAATTGTTGGCTGTTCTTTGATTTTTCAAGCTGAAACGCTGGATTCGAGGGGGTGCGATCTTCTTTCTGGGTGCTCAGCTTTAATCGTTTGCGCGGAAATGGTGACTCGGCCAGCTTTGAACGCTGGGAGCTTCTACTTGAAACGTCGACATGCTTGGTCTTGTCACTTTTTTCCCTCTTTTTTAGGACAAGTTACGGAGATTGTTTTGAATTTCCCTGTCGATCATTGCTTTCTACGAGTATGAATCGGTGGTTTTTCTACAGTCGTTCTACGTATCGCTGTAGATGTTAGGTAAATGCCTATTTAATGATTAGTTTCGAATGCGATATTGCTATTTCATTGATCATTTTCCAAAGGCTTTATTTTAACTTCATTGTTAATGTTGCTTCTTCAAATGTAATTCAGTATTTTTGGTTT
>NW_017100261.1:4377677-4415194 GCF_001263275.1 Habropoda laboriosa
GACAGGATTTTAAAAATATTTTAATTCACCGAGGTTTGAGAACTGCTTTATTACAATCTTTGTATAATATAGATAAGTGATACTTCAATGAAATAAAATAAAATGTAGACTGTACAGCATTTTATTTGACGTTAGAATTTTCAGAAAATATCTCACGATTTAATTGACAAATGTTCAGAAACACCAACTACGCGATGATTTATTTAAAAAAACAGACGTTCGACGAATTGGAAAAATTGTCGGTCAGGAAAGAAAGACAAATTGGAATTGCTATCGTATCACTGTGAGAAAACTATTTCCCAAACTAGATCAAGCAGGAAACACGAATTCCACGTTGAAAATTACATCTCCCAGAAACTAGGGTAGCATCCAAAACACTTTATTCTACATTTTTTAACCTTTACAAGAAACCACCTTCCTCTCGGTCGCGCCACAATTCACCCTGCACAACATGAATGAAACTTCCCTACGTTAAACTTAAACCATTTCCCTCTTTCTCCTCCGCGAAATAACGTATCCCATAAGATCGCTCGGATCTACTTAAAGCCGGTCGACGCGGGTGAACAAGGCGGCTAAAAATTCATTGATAAAAGCGTCCAGGAGGGGGGGTAAGAAGGGAGGCGTGAAGAGCTAATAACCATTGTCCCGTAATCAAGTTCACACGGATACACGTCGGTCGAACAATCGTTCCACGAGAGACTACATTTCTTGAGGGGAGAGCGCTTTGGTGTCACCCTTCGAAAATCTCTCTCTCACTTCCTACCTCCCTCTTTCTCTAGTCAAAAGTACAGTATACCTCACCGCAAGCCCTTCCCAACCATCCGTGTCTGTCGTTCGAGCAATCGAAGCAAAGTGGCCGCACTCTGTCGTGTACTTCGAGGCTGATTTAATCTTCAAACAATCCGACTCGCGGCACAGCCTCGAGTCCGGCCGGTTTGTTTGTCGAGCCACGGTTGTTTGCACCCCTCGCTACCATCCCTCTCTCTCTCTCTCTCTCTTTCTCTGCTCCTTCAACCAACGTCCCCTTCCGTGCCAGCAAGCACATGCCTACAGCAACTTAGGAGTCGCCAGTGAGTCTGGACCCTAACAAGAAACTTACCCTTCCGCCTAACCTCCCTTTCTTGGCCCACGGACGTCCTTCCTTCGCTCCTGCTGCGAGAAGGAACCGAATGGTAACCTGAAGGCAAGGGGATCACAGGAAAGGAGGGATGGAAGGGTGGACGGCTGGTTCGTCGGATGGAAGCCGGGCGTTTCGGTCTACGAGAAGGGTGGAGAGATCGGAATTGCGGGGGACTCCGACGTTCGAGTCCACGGGGTGGCAGCCACGATGGCATTACCTAAGGGTCTAATGCGAAGGCAAAGAGGGAGAGACAGAAATACCGTGGTAGGGGTGAGGAGGGAAGGAAGGAAGGAAGGAAGGAGAGACAGAAAGAGAGGTTTCCTTGCAAAAAGACAAGACCGAAGGACAAAGGGGTACGGACAGACCGGACTGGCGACTTTGGCTCCAACGAACAAAGGGAACGTTTAATCCCGACGTGTTACCCTGAAGAAACCATTCGAGCCCGGTCATCCGGCATTGTTCCTCGTCCCTCCTTTTGTCCCACTTCTCTCGGCCTCTCTCGCTCGTGTGCAATTAGTCGTATGTGCCTTACTTCGTCGATGGAAAAGCCGTCGATGATTTTTGCTCGCTTCTGCGACTAGTACTGGGTTTAGGGTGTAGACAGCGTTTCTTTTTCTCGTCTTTTTCGGTTGCATCGAAGTTAGGTAGGAATCGGGAGCAATTGAGCGTGTAAAGTGGACGATGGTCGAGTAGGTTTGCGAGGGGTGATTAAGGGAATGGAGATTAGGAGAGGCGATCCCTTTCGTTGTTTAGTTTGTGTGTCGCGTGAGAGTGGGGAGGTGTGTTTAACTTACGAGGCTGTGTGTTTAGCGTGGTTTTGTTTGTTATCGTGGAAATTTGAGGAGTGGGTGATATATGTTGCGGGGAAATTGAAGTTTCGTTGAAATTCGGAAATATGTTGTTGCATGGTGTTTCTGTAAGACTGATATTCTTGTGAACTTTAGCGAGGTAGGAATTTGGAAGAATTCACTTGTACCGTTTATCTGTAAATTTACTACGAATTGTAAAAATACTTCAAATTAGTGCTCCTGAAGATACAATAATATTTTTATTATAAATAAATCAGTAATCAGTAAATCAAAAAATTCTTGTCCTCACTTCATGGTAAAAAAACTTACAAAAATTACCACTTCACATACTGGAAATACACACCAACTCACAATATAATAAATAGATCTCTACATTCTCAATTAAGAATACTTCCTTTACATTTTCCACTAAAAAAAGGGGAGAATAACACGTCACGCTTTCACAACTGATAAATCGTAATATATTTAAAATTAATATTCTGAACAACGCAACACCAGCAGGAAACTTAATTCCATAATTACTTAATTTCAAGGAAACGCCAAATTTTCTATTTCAATACCAAAGACTGACCGTTTCCACCTCCTCCACCATAATCCAAACAAACACAAATAACACCCACTAAACCGCGTCAGATGAAATTCCGCCGGTTAATTTTACCGGGGCGAAAAAAGAAGCAACGGGGGTGCTATTGTTCGACAAATTGAATATCCCCGATAATTAATCCGTTGAAGGGGTCGCCGAAAATTCAAGAGTTACCTTAATACATGTTTTTCGGTGTACGATGACGAGGGTCAACCGGCGAGGCCACAGAATGAGGGGAATCCGGGATCATGATTGAGGGCCGCTTTCTATAAGGCTCGTCGAACCGTTCGGTAGAAGCCTGAAAAATATCTTTCCATATCAACCCTCGGTCCTCCGATACCCTCTAACCCATGCGTGCCTTTTTGCATTCTTTCCCTCTGTGCCTCGGTTCTTTGTTCACGGCTTCGGAAATATCGAAGAGAATTTACTCGAACAGCCAAGAACCAGGGGGGGAGGAAAAACCTTATGGATTTTCCTTGCTTCGAACAGGTGTTCGGTTCTTGCCGCAGTTGTTCTACTTTTCTGCAGGATATTCTGGTAGATCGTAGCGTGTTGTACCTTTCGATAATCTTTCGTACGTATCTTTTTATATACAATCGGAGAAGAAACGTCGTGGTGAAAGAGATAGACAGGTAAGATTGCAAATGTTGGGTTCGTTAAGCGGAGTATGTTTGCACGAAATTTGAAAAATGTTCAAAAACGAACGGAAAACCATTGTAGATAGTATTAGATTTTTATCGAGGCTTCGGGAAATTTATCGGCTCGTCGTTTGAATAGGATGTCTGACAAATCACCCCCATTAGCACCAAGGCAAACTTCAGCTCTTTTTATTCGAAATAATTCGACGAGTATTTTTTTTCCAGATGTTCCAATATCTAGTGATTCCACCGGATCGTGTAATTCTTCGTCAAACATTTCCAGTCTTGCAAAATGCAGAAGAAGCCACGTGACACTGTGCTCAGAATCATCGCACGGAACTCTCGGTTCTCCCACGAGTGGCGCGGAATAAAACGCACGAAACAAAAACCACTCTCTTAAAGCTGAAAACCGGCTCGTAATATTCCACTCGAAAGATCTACTTGGAAAATTCACATTACTCCTAAATCTCTCGAAAAATCCTCAGTCAAGTGTAATTCGGTACGGTTCACAATGCCGCTGCGTGAATGCAATAAAACGTTCCTACAATCACGTTCTATCAACGTTCTCACAGACGACGAGCCGCGCGTAGAGGTATCCTCGACACGCAGAAACACGCGGAGCTAGCTCCGCTCCCCGTAATAAAAAATACAACAGCGCCGGCGATAAATCTGGAAAAATCATTCAAAAACGATTCACGCGGAAACCCTAACATCCCAGTCGCAAAATCACGGTGTGCCATCGCTCACGTCGCCGAGCGTCACCGCTCGAACGTTATCGCGCGGGGCCGTATTGATTTTCCGCGCGATATCGAGCAGGGACGAAAAATCATCGTCCCGGAGCCCTCGAAAAATAACTCTCTCTCTCCACCTTCATCCACCGGTACACTCGCACACCCCTTCCCACCGCTGTTCCGCCGCGCTTCTCCGCCCTCGCCGCCGATCCTCGTGCAGCCCGGTGCCTGGCAGGGGCTGGCAGGTTTTTTGCCTTGGGCGATTCGAAAGGGCGGCTGGGAGCGGCAGAGAGTGAGAGAGAGAGAGAGAGGGGCGGGAGAGGCGGACGGAAACCCAACCTAAGAGACTCGATCCGAGAAGCACGGCAAAGGCTAGAGAGAGAATAAGGGTGGCACGGGAGCCGGCGGGGTGGCAGAAGATGAAATGGGGGTAAAGATACGAAAGGAGGACTCAGCCGGAGGATCCACGGGGACCACCTAAGGTATAAAGGACGACGTTCGGTCTTTCCACCCCCATATTTGTCCCCTCTACGTTTCTTCGTCGGTGTACACGCGTGTGTACATAGGTGCACACGTGTGTGCGCGTGCGGAGAGGTGTTTGTCTGTGTGCTTTCATAGTTGGAGGTATACGTGCGGTGTGTCTGGGGTTGGACTGAGGAAGGATCTATGATAAGAATGACTGTAAGAAAAATTGCGGATTAAAGCATCGCGGGAGGCTAATCAATTTCAGTTAACGCGTGATTAATGCTTGAACAGCCGTGGATGAAAAGCGCTGCCAGCTTCTCCGACGCCGCCTCCTCCTGCTTGGATCAAGGTGGAGGCTCGTATTTCCGATCGTGCTTACACGCGTGTGCTGTGACGATGCTTTCTTTGATGGGTTTTTATGCAGTTCAGATGGATGGAGAGAGTTGATGGCGGAAATGGTGATGTAGGTTCGTGACGGTTCGTTTGGGTTTGTTTATTTCGAGTGGTAATTTTAGGTGGAAGAGTGTGGTGTTATTTCGGCGTCTCTTTTGATAAAGTTTTGACAATTTTGTCGACTCAAAGGCGCCATAGTTTTTTAGAGAGGGAATTCGTCAGAAAAATGGTCGTTCGAAATAATGGAGATTATTTTGAAAATTAAAATTGTACTTGATGTTTTCTAAATAAATTTCGAAGTTTGTAAGAGAAGGTACTGAATTTACTTCTACACCTAATAATATAAATGTGCTTTAGAAAGAGTTGACTGAATGAAAATTAGGGTAGATTTAATTAAATTGTTTGCACTCTGCTGTGTTAAATACTGTTATTATTATTTCAGATTTGGTAGCAGTTTAGGAAACTTCATTTTGACTTGTAATTTGGGAGAATCGGAAACTAACCCAAGAAATGATCAATTGAGAAGTAATAAAAAAGAACACATAATTAAGTTTTATGTTGAATTACAGCTTTCTGATGACTTCAGTTACTATTTTTTGTTATTAATTTAGTTCACGAATTGACAATACTTATACGTTACCGCAATAAAAGTATAGAAACGGCAAAAATGATAATTTCAAGTTCTACATAAAGATTACGAGTTCCAGAAGCGCGTTAAATTGGCGAACGTGCATGTGACTTACTTTCATGCATTTTCGTAGAGAAAAATGCATCATGAACGCTGCTTATCGCATGCTGTAATACTTCGTTAGTGTTACGTAACACGATCGTGATAGTGCTACATCGGTACATTTCGTGACGTTTTCCACGTAAAGCTTAGAAGCATCGTGATATTTATAAAACGCTAAGAACATAATGTGGCAGTAGTAAAACGCTGTTCAGAATAAATTTTACAGCAATTAAGAACATAATAATTTCAACGTTATAGCGCCAATTAGTAAGAAACATTTTCCGATTGAAATATGTGCAAATGATACTTGAATAGATAACTTTAAGAGCGTTAATTTCAATGACAAATTTTTTTAATCGTGTCTTTTCATAGGCGGAAGTATGCTCTTTGCAATGAGACCAACCCCAGTTTCCTAGAATAACTCTTCAGTTCAAACTTTGCAGTTAAAATCACGTATTAATAAGGAAACTAGACAATTATCTATTATATTAATAAAAATTGCGAATAATCTTTGAAAAATGAGAAAATCAAGAATTCTTTTTTAGAGAGGTCTGGGAGCACAATTTCAAACGTGTTTATCTCGAAAAGTCGTTTTGCACGTTAACCTCCTTTTAACAGAACACGTCACATGTACTATTCAATCCACGATAAAATCAATTTATAAAGAAAATACATGTCTTCCAGTCCTGGAAGAAAAATTTCCAAATTTCCTCTCCATTAATTAGCGCAGCTCTGCAATAATCAGCCCATCGATGGCATATTGCTGGCCAACATTCAATCCACGATAAAATCAATTTATAAAGAAAATACATATCTCCCAGTCGTGTAAGAAGAATCTCCTCTCCGTTAATTAGCACAGCTTCGCAATAATTAGCCCATCGTTGACACATTGCCAACCAACATTCAATCCGCAATAAAGTCACTTTGTAAAACGAAAACTCTTCATACCTACATACTATTCAACATAGGTATACTATTCAATCCACACTGAAATCACTTTGCAAAAAAAGTATCTTCTACTAATGCAAGAATAATCTCGAAATCTCCTCTCCGTCACTAATCGCAACTTCGCCAATAATTAACCCATCGTTGGCGTACTGCTGGCCAACGTGGATCAACCCTATCGTTCCAGCAGCAACGTTATCTCGCCATTGCAAGAATAACCGTGTGACGTCTACGCAATTTGCCGCGGCCACGCGACATTACACGGCCCAAGATTCGACGATATTTTCACGATACATCAAGCCTCTGTGCCAGGTCCGTGACACGGTTCCGCCAGCACTTGGCGAAGAAGCTCGGCGGCGGCGCAAAAAGGATGACTAGTCTGGTTGAAAAGGAGCGAAGGCAAAGAAGAAGAAGAAGCCGGGCTGGCGGCAAAAAAGAAGAGGAAGAATCTGCAGAGGCGATGGTAGTACAGCTACGTCGACGTCGGCGTTAGCTGGAAGGGGAAGGTTCGCTCGGTGGAAGACTACACCGAGAACATATCCCTGCTTGAGAACTTCTCCACGCCACTTTCCGCCTCTATTGTGATTTATGCGCGCGATGAGGGCGGCTACGGGCCACTATACGGGTTTTAGACTCCGGGATCCAGTCGCCGGATGGTTCGCGATCGTCTTCAACGAGATTACAAAGGATCCTCGACTCGCCGGTTCCTATCAAACAACGGGCTGCATGTGAATCCTTTCGAAATGCTCCACTTTCTGACTTCTGTGCCGTCGCTGGTTTTCTTTTTTTTTTTCCTTTGCGAAAAGTCGAATTTGCCTGCTGATTGCTGAAAGTTCCCGCGGTTTTAAGCCGCTCGTTTTGAAAAAAGATATAACTGCAGTGGAACGAGGCATTTTCCTTTGAATTATTTTCTAGAGCGCACGATACACTTTTTGCCAATACGTAAAAATTCGAATTTCTAAGGGAATGAACGACGAGAATGGATCTCTGCGGTCCAAACCTAGTTTACACCTGGAGAAAATCATGTTTACAGTTTGGTGGTTATACAATAAAGAATTCGAGGTTGTCCACTAAAAAATTAACTATTAGTAATTTAGCGTTGGTCAACAGAAAAGGCCCTATTCTTTTGCATGACAAGGCCAGACCGCAAGTAGCCTAACTACAGTAGAACCCCGAATAACGCGATCAAGAAATTGCTACAGCCCCCGCATAATGCCACAAAAAAGAAAAAGAAAAAAGAATATAAAAATTCTGAATTTGTAATTTTGGTTAACACGTTCCGTGCCGCGTGGATCGCATACGCCCCACTCTGGACTTTCCGTTCAGGCCATTTCATATTTTGGCCTTTTCCTTCCGCTGACTTAAACTACGCAACTACGGCGATAATTTGTCAAAAGAAAAATTTTTCCTTTGCTCTATAACGGATCTTAAACGTTACCTTTTTCTCGATAACGATGATTTTTGCAATCTTACAAATATTAGAAGGCACATAGGGTGAAAAGCAAAACTGTTAGTCTCGACAACGTGGGGCGCATTCGACCCACGCGGTGTCAACGGAAAGTCACCGAAAATCGGTCCGGCACGGAACGTGTTAATTAAATTTGACCCAAAAAGTGATATCCGTGATGTTATAGAGTGTCCTACTGTACACAAAAGTTACATCAATTGGATACTGAATTACTATCTCATCCTCAATATTCTTCTGATTAATCTCCAACAAATTTTCACTTTTTCCGCTCACTCGACGATTTCTTTGACACGAAAACGATTTAGGATATTGAAAACGCCCTTCAGCAGCTCCTTCCTCTCAGAAATTTGGATTTTTACATGAAATTAACGCTCTTGCAATATATTCCCAAAAATGTATCGAGCCTCGTTAAAATGATCAAAACAGAGTTACGTCCAGGAGTCTACATTTATTTGTAAATGTTAAATTTCGCTCGCTTCAATTCCCACTTTCGAGTTGATTGTTAACGACCAGTATATTATATATTGTTCATCCTGAAAAGTATCTTGAAACCGGACAGCCATCAGGTCTGCCCACCAATTACTCATTCCAATACGCATTACGCAAATTACACCTGTCCCCGAAGCTACCACGCTTCGATTTGATAATGGCACTAGATAGCCGGCTTGTAAACTGTAGATAGTATCCGTTCCTATCGATCGACCCTATTTTTCTTCCTCCTCGAACAAAACCTGATCTTATCGATCAATCTGCTTTTGTAGACGCGTGTTCCAAGGAACCTTTCTCCCTAAACTCGTGTTAAATGGGTCATTTAGCGATTCTTAACTGTTACCAAAGTTGTACCTTGATTAGATAATTTCGACATTGATATATATATATACATATTCGATGGTTCAACGATGTCGAACGTCTGGTATATACCTGTTCAGGTGAATGCTTGCAATAGGAAGATAAAAAGGAATTTAATTCACTCTCACCATTTGACAGCTCTTTCACATTTACTTTATCGCGAATTTTTTAACGTCTTATATAAATTTTGCTTTATTTATAAACAATTTTATTTCAGTGTATGAATTTTATAAAATAGTGTACTTTAATATATTTAGTTGTCGAATTGGAATAATTAAAATTGAACGTAAAGATGATTTAAAAAAGAAGGATCGTGCAAATAAGGAAGATTCTAAATAGCTATTTCATTTTTACCTGCAAAGTTGATAATATTGCAATAATTTTAAGGTCAAATTCAGGTTTAACCCTTTCGCGACTAGCGCCGGTTATATCCGGCATCCATTAAATGCTTCACATTTGCTAGCGCCGGTTATATCCGGCATCCACTAAACGCGTCGCATTGGCTCGCGCCTCGACAACTCAAAGTGAAGATTTATTTTAAAATACAGAACAAGGCCTCAACAACATTCCCTTTATCCAATACACCCTTAAGCCCTATGCTGTTCCAGCGAAATCCTCTAAGATTTGAAAAAACGCGAGACACTCTTAATGTGTATGATGTGCACTAATGGCACGACGACCCGTTCGTTAGGGGCGTACCGATGGCTAGTTTCGCGTTTAACGACACTAAGAATCACGTAAACGTCCTCCGTATTCAAACTTGTCTTAATCGATTCCATTCTATTTCGAGTTTAATTACCAGATCTTTAGCCGGAGCATGGTTTAATCTTGGTTGAACGAAAATTTTAGAATAACTGAAATTCCGAAAGTACAGAAAAGTATCCTTATTGCGTGCTTTATTCTAATCCTCTCACTCCAACGAATTTATTTGTCAAACTCAATTTACGAATATTTATTACAGTTAATTACGATATTAATTCACGGTGTTCCTAAAATCGTGCAAATTAGTTTGCACAATAATTATCTGTAATTCGTGCATATCTATTTAACTACAATTGTTCTCCGCTCGTTTCCCTCGAAATGGGTAAACGGTTTTGTAATTTTATCAAATTCCTATGTTAATAATACCCGGAGATGTTTTTTCAACATTTAAAAACGAAACACAATACGGCACACTTAATCAAGGAAATATAATACGTTACGTTTAATTAGCTGAAAGAAGAAAATATATTGTTTTAAATTATCTCGTAATTGGCAGACATTTTCTAGGTATTTTAATTAACGTATAAGTTTTCCAAAGTGGAAGGAGGTCCGTACGTAACGTATTCTGAAATATCGACTTCAGTTAGGTCAAGTAAATTTAGACCTTTTGCACGCCTCTGAAGAGAACCATAATTATTTGACGACCGAGCCATTAAATATTACCGAAGGATTAAAACGCGAGACGTTAAATTTTCATGGTGAAATCGAAGGAAGATTATTTAATCAGGATAATCGTCCCGTAACTCCTAATTATTACCATGCGGAATTAATTCAAATCTAGTTATCTCATTGTCGAAATTAAAATGAAACAAGGACACTGCTACTACTACAAAGAAACTGCTGTTTTCCAAAGTTTATAAACAAGTATTTAAATATTCCAGCCAATATTACTGTTACAAAATAACGAAATAAGATTTTTATCGTGAATATAAATTCTTGGTAGATATTTATGCAGGATGGAATATCGAGGCGGAATAACGAATAACAGAAGTAATACGTACGCTTACTTGAAGAACGAGACGTTGCTGCCTCGATGGTACACAAACGACTGACTAACCGAACGTCCCCGATCACTTTCCTCGCCGAGGCGTTCGCTGAAATCAAAACACAACTAACCTTAGGAGCTAAGTATCGTACTCTGGAACGATATTTCAACGTGAAGAATTTTCAAATAAATAGTCTTAGGTTTAATAAATAATTGATGAATAAATTACCTTAAGTCTTACCTGTATTACCTTAACACTATTTCTACTACGATTTTGTGTATACCTATTTCGACCAAACGGTGTCTCTTGACACCTTTGCGTTTGAATGCAAATAATTGCCAAAATTGTCAGGTTTTCAAATTATCAGATAATTTGAGCAATATATTTATTGATGCATCGATGCCTATTTATTAGAGATTATTTAATCAGGTTGTAAATTCTAGCTTAATTCATCAATCCACAAAATAGAAATATACATAAATGTAATTAAACATGTCTTACCTCGACAGGAACAATAATTAAAAAATATTATCCTGTTCATTTTTTTATTTTTATTAGAAAAATTTGACAAACTTTCAGTCTCATGTATAAAAATTCAATCTTTACTCTTATCTGTGTAAGAGAAGAAAAAGAAACTCTTATATTTAAAACGCAAAGTGGCAATTATGTCCACCTCACTAACCATCGATTGCTCAAATAAAATGCACGAATGTCAAATAATCGCAACCTCGTTAAAAATGATTTCAAACGCACATGATGTAAAATACACGAAAATTTCTCAATCCAGCATAGACAATAGTCTAATCGCGGGCCATCAACCGCTAATCACAAAACCAGCTTAACCCAAGCACATCGAAATTTCAAGGAAATCCTCGTTTCCCAAAATCCTCTCTATTCCCACGCACTCCATATCTATTCCTCGCCTTTCCCAGAACAGTTCATCGCACTTGTCCACCAGCGTCATCCGCGCTCCCAAGGAAACGAGGCTACCTGAGCGGGATTTTCCACGAAGGCTACAATCTACGTGAAACTCCCACAAGCAAGCAACCAACCAACCAGTCAGGCCAGCCAGCAAGCAAGCTAGCTGGAAGCAGTGAGGCTACCTGCGAAGGGACAGATACGGAGTTGGTGGAAGGGTCGATTGGAGCACTGCAAAGAGGCAGAGACACGGGGGGCGGCGTAGAGCTGGGGGTTGGGAAGTTGGCGTCGGTTTGAAATGACCGCCGAAAGTCGCAACTCGTAGCGTTCTCGCGCGCGCGGGGTCACGAGGGGCCTGGCACAGTCGCAGCGGGTAGGTACGTGGACGAAAGCCCTTGCAGAGAAATTAATATCGCCTAGCGGCGGCGTTCACCTATATACACGTGTGTCTCTGTGTGTGTACCGTGCACGCACTCACGTGTATTATACAGACGTGTACCGCTGTGTATACGCTGGCTTATACAGGGTGGTCCGTGTGTTCCGATCGGTGACGAACTGTTTGCGAATGTTTGCCTAATTAGGGACATTCGTTCCACTTTGCTTCGCCTTATTCAAACGAATTAACGCACCGCGGATGAACCACGAGATTACACTTTACCTCGCTGGTCGTGCTGCGAGAGGTGGAAGGACGTTGAAAAGAATTTTCGCGATTTAACGAGGAGAATTAAAATCGCTGCAATATTTACAGATACGAGAGAAACGAAAATGCGTACATCTGAAGGCTAAACCCTCATTTTCATCGTCAACGACGCAAGCAGTTCCTCGATAAAACTACGTGTGAAACAGAAAAAAAGGAAGAGAGGAAGAAAAATAGAGAACAGTCGAACACTCGTGCGGAGAGGTGAAACGTTGACAGAAAATATCTCTTCGTTCGGTAGAAAGTAACGCGGTCCTACTGGCGTGCTAGCGCTACGTCAAAATCACCGGATATATTCATCGTGATCATGATATACCGAGCACCCAGTATAGTGATGCTCCTCGGACACGTTTCTCTCCGGCCGTGTCCTTCTACCTTCTCTGCACCGATGTACCCGTCCCGTTTCCCGCCCGTCCCTACCACCCGCGCGCCCTCGATTCAACCCCAAAGGACTCCCTTACTCTTCTCGACAGGGCATAGCGAGAGCGAAGGGAAACGGGGCTGAAGGGCGAACGAGGGGGGGAGACGGGCCGAGCGAGAGAGTCGAGGTAGCAGAGAAGTTGGGTTTCATCTCGAGGGCTCGGGGGATGAGGGAGCCAGAGAGTCGTGGCCGGGGAGAGACGGGGGAGAGGGTGGCGGTGAGGCGGTGCAGGGCGGGTTGGCCAGGATAGAGGGTGAGACTTCGTAATATAGGATGGCCTGTGTGCGCTGGAACGAGTCTCTCGCAGCTTCGTTCTCTCTGTATTCGAGCATCTCTCTTCCTCTATGCTACTCGCTCCGCGGTCCCACCCTTCTCCCTCGCTTCTGCTACCCTCTTTTCTCGTTCCACCACACAAGCGCGTATTTCTCTACGTGTGTGTGTGTGTGTACCAGTGGAAGAGAGCGCTCGCGAGCGCGCGCTCACGTACGTACCCATGGCTGGTAGGTTTTTGCTTGTGGTGGCCGATACTCCCTGTCTCTCTTTCGCTGAACAGCGACGAGGATGTACCCTTCGTTAAAAGGAGAGGCTCTGCGCCCCTCGCTCTGCTCGAGAACCAAGGGGGTAGTAGGAACGGGGGCAACGGGCGGCGAGGGAGATACGATTTTATCCAGCTGCCGTGGCCGAGACATTTTTTCCCTATCTAGGGATAACCTCGAAACTGGAGTAGCCCCGCAGCTTCGAGAGAGCACCCGCGTTCCTTGGATCCATTTCTGCCTCCCCGGCTCGTTGCGGCCGGAAAAGGGCGAAGACCTTTTTCTCTCTCTCTGTTTGGCGGTAGTGATTTTTGCGCTTCCTGCAGCAACGCGCCCGGCCTTCGCGGATATTAGAGGCGGCGACGACGACGACGACGTCGGCGACGAGGACGAGGAGGGACCGGAACGGAGATGGGGAACACGGGGAATTGGTATTGTTTGATGGGAATAGTTGACGTGTTGGAGATTCTGAAGGGGATAATTGCGGAATGCTAATGGATACAGTGGGTCGGAAATGTTGTTGTTGGAAAAGTACGATGCGCTTAGGGCTGTTACGGTGTTCGTAGAACGCGCGGGGCCGATGCGAGATTGCGCCGGGTTAGACTATCGTGCGAAACGTTTTATTGTCAAACGTGGTCCACGTCGCGTCGGAATCTTTACGAGCATGTTGCTGGGTTTTGAGAAGTGATCTTCGTATGTTTTAACGATGATTAGGATTACGATGGGTCTTTAGGTTTGTCGGATTTTTGAGGCGATCTTCGTTACTTCTGGGGGAAATTTATTTCTTAGAGATGCTTCGGATAATATTAATCGTACGATGACATTGTGACGTTGAAAAGTATGAGGAATTTTTATGTTAAAGAATTAGGAAAATAGGAATTTTTCATGTTAATGGAATTATTTCTTAAGTTTGAAACTACGCTACCTACGCTATTTTGTCGAAATTTTTGTTACCCAAATTAATCGAAACGAAGTAAGTTTGCAATTTCAAATCTACGAAGAATTAATAGCAAGTAGTAAATCGGTAAGTAGCGTATATTACGAAGGATAATTCCGAGTTAATAGTAGTATCGTAAACGATGACAGAAAATTCTGAATAACTGAAAAAGTAGAAATAACACGGAATAAAGATTGTATCATCAGCTCAGAAATACATAACTTCGCGATACGTATTCTGGTTCCATAACGAGCTTTCATGGATCTCAATGAAAGTAGTCCCAGGAGAAGCTATTGTGCTGAGGGTGAAAAAGGACTATTGCCTTCGAATAATGGTCCTAACCTCGCAATTGTCTATAAATCAAACCCCAAAACATTCGCAAATTTCCTAATTTTTCGCCGAAACACTGGGCAAAAAATTGTTAAAATGTTTAAACAGAAACACGATTTCGTCTAACAACATAATCGTCACATCTCCCTCCACTTTTCATCAAACTCCAACACCCAAATTCACTTTCCGCAATCTCTAAACCAGCATTGTCACTTGGCTTCTCCTAAAATTTTCAAACTGCATGAAAAATTCCTACGTTCCGTATCTTCGAAGTTGGATTATCTAGAAGTTCACGGAAGCGTCTTGACCAAGATAAGAAGTGAACGCAGGCAACGGTTGGAGTTCCCTTGGAAGGAAAACGCTTTAGGAGGATGGCTGGCTGGTGCCTGGCTGTCGCGTAATAAAAAAAATACCCTCTGGCTTGGTGGCTGAACGATCATCAACGATGGGGTCTCGTGTAAGAAATGAGATAGGGTGGCCGAGCCGAAGGGACTACCAAACTGGCCCCACGCACGCACCACAAATTCTACGACCAGTTTGTTGTTACAAATTGTTATCCTGGATCCTCGTATCTGCCTGCAAACAAACCTCGGTAACCGGCTGCCGACTGTTTATTTGCGCGCTTCTATATCCTGGCTGAAAATGTCCCGCTTTGGAGGAACTTCTCTCTGCAGCAATCTGCTCGCGTAACTTACATCTTCTTACCGATGCGTGTATTCCTGTGTAAATTAACCATTTACGCACGAATGCTGTCGGGTACATCGAATACCATCGCTGTGACGGCGAAAAGTACCATTTTTTCGATATCTCAATTGTTTAATTTTTTTGGAAACGTTCGAAGGGGATCTCTTTTGGTAAAAGGAGGTTTCTCCTATTCAAAGTGTTACTATTTCTAAGATAATTAGAATTTTCGAGGAATTTATGGTATATTGTGGATAATACATTTTTATTTATGAATGGGAAAGAATTTTCTACTTCAGTTTGCAATAATTCCTCCATTTTGCGACATTTTTAGTTCTGAAAAATTGGAGAGGGAAACTGAGAGTTGCATTTATGTCCTCTGGAGAAATTGAAACTTTTTACTTAGCAGTTGCCTATGAAAAAAGTTCCAAAAATTTACCTATTTTTGAGCGTCTCAGATTAGTGCACCCTCTTCAAATTTGAAAAATTGAAACTTTTCATTTAGCAGTTACCTATGAAAAAGAATTCCCAAAATTTACCTATTTTTGAACGTCTCGAAGTGATGCATCCTCTTAACCCCTTGAATCCCACTCATGGCAAAGAATATGGTCAGTATGTGACAAAAGAAGAATTACATCTCTACTAAATCTGTATTCTTGCTCTCACTTAAACTTCGATTTAAGGCTAACGATTACCAAATACAAATATTCCATAATATTTCGACTTTTTTTCGTTTAATACTGCAATAAAACCGCGAATAGCCGAGGCCAACATACCCAGTGACAAAAAAATACGCAACCAGCGAAAAAATAAAAATCGTAAGTCAAAGGCTTACAAACAGGCATTCTTACAATCAACGAGCGTACACTTACAGATAGACGTTTAAAACAAAAAACCCAGCTTCGCTATTTTCGTGCTCGTTTCCGGCTGCAGCGCAGTATCAGTCCGTCAACCCTCGGCCGTGCACCGGATTCCAAACAGTTACGGTTCTTTTTTATCACGACAGCGTTGTCCTGATGTTTACCGCTCCTCTTCTCCTCTGCCCCAACCGAAATCCCGACAACGACTTGGCAGGAGTAGAACGCGGAGGATAACGGATTCGAGGAGTTCTGCTATCTGTCCTGGACCGGTAGCGAGCACCCTTTCGAACCGGAAGTGGGCGTGAAAGGTGTCCACGTTCCTATCTTTCGGCCCCTTCGAGCCAGCCATTTCGTATCGGTTTTGGTGAAGTGCACGTAGGTGGTGACGTGTGTGGTTTCAGGCTGCACGCGGACGCAATTTCCACCAGCTTATCTACAATTCTGGCGATTCCTCCGATGGAACGTGTGCGTTCGAGCGGAGCTACAAAGCATGAATTTGTCGGGAGCTTTTTTTCCTTCTTCATTCTTCTTCTTGCTCCTGCAGGAAAACTTGTAGCGGAGGTTCCCTTACCTGGAAGGAAATGCTCGGTGAAGCTTGGATTTTATGGTAGAACCGGGGGTACCATGAAACACGTAGAATGTGTTTGAACCGCGTGGAGTGAATTTTGAACTTTGTTGGAGTTTGATTGAGTGTATGTGGAATATGATTGAAATTTGTACGCGTACTTTTCTGGGGAATAATGTTTATCGGTAGAGTAGAACGTAAGCGAAGTGTATTTTTCGATGGTATTTGAAAAATCTGGAAAATGAATTAGATAGAATTGGAATTAAATTTCTTCGTTAATAATCTTTCTTTATTCTCTCCCTTACGTACTTTGAGTAGGAATAATATTTATTGGCAGAGTAGAATACAAGCGAAGTGTATTTCTCGATGGACTTTTAAAAATAAGTAGAATAAAAATTAAATTCGAAATTAAATTTATTCGTTAATAATCTTTCCTTTATTCTCTCCTTTACGTACTTTACATGCAAATAAAATTGTTTGGTAACACAGAATACAAGCGAAGTATATTTTTCAATGGACTTTCAGAAATAAATTAGGTAAAATCGATATAAAATTCCAAGAATTGTTGATCTCTGAGATTTTCCGCCAGCGTTCATTAATCTCTTCTTTGTGAATTCAAATACTCCTCCACAAAAGTTTCGTCCGATGTTACACCGACAGTCTGATAGCTTTTTAAAACAGGAATATTAAACTTTCGATATCCAATCAATGCCGTTCGAAATTTCTCTCGCAATTTCGCGTACTAAACGATTAATTGGAATGGAATTAACTTACATTGAACCCGGTCCAAACGTAGCTCATTCTCTACATGCACATTTAATGCAACAACGTTGATTCTGGTCCTGGTTGGCCGGAGTTCAAAATGCGGCGCGTCTTTATGAATCGAGCCTCCATTGTTGCCTGCGTTATTGCATCGAACGTGCAGTTTTATTGCCTCCAAGTAGATAGTCGTATAAAGACGCGTTTACGGGGCTTTATTACAGTATCCTACATTTAATGCACTTCCTTCGTACCATTTATAATTACACGATTTTTCTTCGATTTCACAACTGCATCGAAGTCTGATAAAGTTACGTGGAATTACGGTTCGTGTAACGTTTATCTCTTACAATTCTCCAACATTCTGAATAGTTTTGTGTATTAGGTGTTTGGATGTAAATTATCTTTATATTTAACCACGTGTACGTGATTATATTTAGGGAAAATTCCACGGGAGATGGGATTAGTACCTCAGGTTCAGAGCAGGTTTGAACAAGGCTCTCCTAATTTCATGTATTTGACCCTAACATGCATGAATTTCCCAATGACCTCAATTCAGACGGCACCACTGAGGGCATCTCACTGTCTTATCGATTCCCGTTTGATTGCATTGCGTTTGATATAACATTTAGCCAGCATAAACACTGTTCGAAGTTGAAACGTGACTTAGAAGACGTGTTCCGGCTCATTGTTGGAAGAATAGTCGTTCGAAATTCGTATCAACATGTGTGTAATATTTTAGAATCATTTGGTAGGGAGTAGTTGATACGAATTTTCTGAGGAGAAGGGAAATTTAACGTAATTTTTCTCATTGGAAATTCGTGCCTTCTATTTTACTTTCTGTGGGTCTATTTTATTCATATTCGAATTAAATATCGGTGAGATTTAAATATGTTCGACGTTTCACTTGAATTATGAATATGAATTGAAATAATGCATTAAATTTGCAGGTAATTCGAGAATTGAAAGTACGTTGCAGAGTTAATTCAGAAGACGTGTGATATTTAAAAAACTTGTAAATTGTGGGGTATTGAAGCTTTTCATTGTTATTGTTAAGTTTATGTCGATAAATCAGATATTCCAGCCATATTAAATATCATATCATAAAATAAATAAACTTTGAAACTACCAATGCACACGAAAATATAATTCCTTTCAAAATTAACAATTCGTTACAATTATTTCTTCTTTCGTTTCCTTCTAATACCTTATCGTCCTCTTCTTCTGCTACTCCCTACTTCTTCACTCTTCCATACACACACAAATTTCTCATTTTTTTGCTATTTTCTATTTATTAATTCTTCCTCACACCTGTTAATTAACAAAGTTCCCCTCAACGCTGCACCTCGCGCAAAAATCCACGAACACCGAAAAAAGAAAAATAAGAGTTCGTTTAAAAAATTCAATCCTTCCACTTGAACCACAATTTCCATCCAACCCTGTACGTTATCACACCGCACAGGTGTATACTCGCGTGCATAAGTGCGTGGTGGCCCCTTTCCCACCACCTCCGCCTCGGTCGCCATCGTTTCCACAGTTGAAGAGGCACTGTTGGGCGCAGGAGAGGAGGTAGAGAACGGTGGCAAAGGTGCAACAACAGGACGCATAAATTGTTCAGACTATTTTAAGATTTTAGGGCGAGTTTATGCTGCTATTAGGTGAGCGCGGCGAGACGGCACGTTCGCGAGACGCGTACAATCCTCCCTTCTCAACCCTTTCTCGCGTTCCTTTTTTTCTGGTAGCGCGCGCGAGTTGGCCTCCCGCGGCATAAACTGGACTGGGGGTATAAATTGTCGCAGTTGCGCGCGTGCCAGCCTCTTTTAAAGTCTGCTTCACCTAGCGAGGGTGGAAAGCCGGTCAATGAGAGCCGTATTGGCACTCGGCGATTCGTATTTTCCTTCACCTTGCTATATAGAAACTACAATGCGTGTCCTTTGCGTGCTTTTAAATTTACTTCAACCCCCTTCGTGACAGAATTCTTGTTTTTATGGATTTTTTGTTTATCTGTCTGTAGTGGATGCTGAATGAAGAATTTCTTGTTCGTCTGGCGAGCATCGTGTCCATAATGGATACTGAATTAGGATTAATTTTGACGAATATGAAAATTGTTTTTTACGAAAATGCACGAGAGAAATTTGAGAAAATTTTGTAGAGGGGAACGAAGTACGATTGATAGTGCATATGTATGCTGATATATTTTCACAGGGGAAGATAAACACCACAAAAATACACGGAAGTAAATCGTGGGTATTGATTGGAAATTTTGCGAGAAACCGTGAAGTTTGTAGGGAGAGAGAGAAACTTAATGGACTTAACATACTTGAATGTCTCGAATGTGCTGGAAGTTTTCAAGGTAACTTAAAGTTCGGGAGGTATGGAAGTATTGGAAACATTAAAAACCTTGAAAGTTTCGAATCTCTAACGTTTTGAAGATTTCCGAAGTCTGAGAAACTTTGGAACACCTTAGGTGACTCGTGACACTTGAAAATTTCAATTTCATTAATGTAAGAAAAATATCTGCTTCGACGAATTTTTTATTTTTCGACAAGTTTGAAACACAAAAAGATAGTATGTAATTTTTCAAGATTCGTCTATTTGCATCATTAATCTATCCCTAATAATTTTCGAGATATTAGACCAAACATGCTTACTATTCTCATCTTTGATTTCCATTTTCAACCCTTTAAATGGGTGTCAAGTATTTTTTCGAGTACCACCACGTACTAAAGTATCTCGATCTCGGTAATGCTCAGATCAAGATGTTCTCTTCCTAATTTTCTAGACCAAGTGTGTTCAACTCGTGGCTCGTGGGCTCTATGTAGCCCTCAAGGGCTAGTAATGCGGCCCGCGGGCAACATGTAGCCCCCGAAGAGCTAATAATGCGGCCCGCGGGCAACAAGAGGCCCTGAATGTCTCCTAATGCGGCCCCACAAGATCGTAAACTTTTAACGTTGTCATGTGATTTTTAGCGATATTTTTCACGAGTCGATTGAGCTATAATAAAAAATATAACAAAATAATGCAAGTTTTCTTACATTAACTATATTATACATTTCGTATGCGACTCAAGACGATTTCTCTTCGTTCAATATGGCCCAGACAATCCAAAAGTATCCGAGAAACTCACAGTTAAACCATGCCACCCTGTATACACCAAAATCTCTCATCTCCGTAACACGAGAAATTTCCCCGAACATGCAGGTAATGCACACCATCGAAACAAAAATGCACGCTTCAGACATGAAAAGGTTAATCCGTAAACCTACACTGGCGACCCTTTCGCCTAACCCTTTCCCGCTCAACTCTTTATGACGAAACCGCAAAACTCTTATATACCACCACCCTTCCTTATCACTCCCCGCGTCCAATTTCACCTAAATTCCCCGTCTCTAAACGGTCGACGTCGCGTACAACACACACGCCTCTCTCTGTTCGTCGCAGCGTGAGTAAACAAACAAGGTGACCGGATGAGGCGACGGGAAATCGCCCATAGAACACGGCCGCCTTTGGCTTCGTTCTTTTTTTTTTTTTTTTTTTTTTCGCCCCGTGACGCACCCCCGGATTTCACGCTAATAGTCACGTATCGGATTAACCGATTCACTAATTAAACCTTTAGCGGTGGGATCGGTGAGCCACAGCACTCGAAGCTACGCATACCTCTACAACCGTACCTGCAACATGCTCCTACTCGCGCACCGAGCAACTTGCGCGAGGGTTGACGGGGCGGATGGAAGGAGGGATGCGTGCACAGGCACACGCGTACGTATACACACGTATACGTGATCGCGCGCGCGCTCGTACCCGGCGAAATGAAACGAGTAGGAGGTGAAGGGGCGGAGGAGAGGGTAGAGGACGAGAGAAGGGAAATGGATAGAGAGGCAGAGGCGAGGGTCGTGCACTAGGAAATCGTCGCTCGAGGGGGTGAGTTTTCAGAAAAATGTAGGTCGAAATTGTGCAACTGATTCCTGCAACCCTTTGATTTCAGGAGACGCGGGAAGAGACGAAGTTTCATAAATATGCAAAGACTCGGGTTGGCTGAAAGGGAAACGCGTGGAGGCTAAGGGTGGTATTGTGTGCACCTCTGTCTGGCGGATGTTTTTGGGAAAAATGACACTTCGATTTTCGAGAGGATCGAGAAGCGAAAGGAGAAAAATTATGTTTTCTTTTTTAATAATTTTCTGTGTGATGGAAAGATATTTATTTTTGGGAGCATTGACAAGTGAGAAGGGGAAAATGGTACTTTTTCTTTTAATAAATTTCCGTGTTCTAATTTTTTGGTTAACAAACTGCGATGGTTAGTCGAGGGTTGATTGATTATAAAGGTCAGAGTGGTGAAAATCACTGGTGAAATTTTTGTCTTTGTAGTGAATTTTATAAATATTTCCAATGGCAGTTCCTGAATTTATGCAATATACAATATCGCGAACGAAAATCTCTTGCGTTAATCGACACGTACATTTGATTTAATCTGGAAAAAGAACATTTTGTCCGCAGATGCACGGGAAAGTATTTTAGTTTACAGTATAGTCAACAGTGCAACTGAATCGTGAACAAGATATTTTATAAAAACAACCGTTTGCCGTCACGTACAGTACTGAATAATGAAAATAAACTATAGGTACGCTGTATTTTTTCGAATGTTTATTTATCGATTACAGTGAAATCATTAATAAAAAAAAAAACATTCAAAATATAAATAATGAAATTGGAAAGGAAGCAATTGTACGTGGAAAAATATTGCAAGTGTGGAGTAACGTTTAAACGAAATGAAAATTGAAAAGTGAAAAATCATTATGTAGAAATTTCGAGAACGAAACCTTCGATTTGCAAGGTGTGGCAATAAAATTTCCAGAACAATGTTAATTTACTCTTTTAATCGAAAAGGAATCGTCCACAAAGAGTTTGTTTAATGAAACTGTCAATCAACAATTTTCCGTTGGTGCTTTGGAAAGGTTTCACAAGCGAGTCAAACGAGTTCGACCTGCAATTATTTCTTCGTAGATTTTGCATTATGACAATGCTCCCGCAGATTCGGCTATTCTAGTGAAAGGCAGTTTAAAATCAAAATCGTTTAGAATATAGAAGCACCCCTTGTATTCGCCTGATTTGTCCCCTTGTGACGTTTTTTATTTCTTTCAGTAAAAGGGGTGATGAAAGGAACGCATTTTCAATCAGTACAGGAACTACTTTGTTTAATTTTCAAAATACCATTTTTAATTCTTAAAACTTTATTGTCAAACTTGGAAAGCTCTATCTTACCAACATTAAATTTGTCAATTTAATCCACTAATTTTCAGCGATTTCTACAATACGCTCTCATAAGAAAAGAAGTGCTTATATCTCAGAAAGGAAGAGTTTCCGGACCCATGTCTATACCACCTTTTCTCATCCCTAACAAAAGTAGAATACACAGGTAAAATGAACGAAAATTCGATCACCTATTTCAGAGTCACCCGGTATGCACGCTGACCATACGTAGCGGATATCAGCGTTTGGAAGGGTGAACAGTGTGCACGCGTGTCCGCGATGAGACGAACGCCTTCAACAGTCTCCGAAGCGTCGACGCGACGAGTGTACAGTCGCAGAAGGAAATAATTCTCAGCGATCTCTTCAACTAACTTTCAACCAATCCACTCTCACAAAGAAAACAACCACCTACATCTCAAAAACCAAACGTTTCCGGACCTACGTGTATCTCACCTTTTCTCATCCTTACCAAGAGTAGAATACACAGGTAGAATAAACGAAAATTCGGCCCCCTATTTCATAATCACCCGGTATGCAGGCAACGTCCGCGCGCAGCGGATATCAGCGTTTGGAAGGGTGGGCAGGGGTGCACGCGTGTCCGCGAGGAGGAGAGTAGCCGGTCCGCGGTTATTTCGGCGATTGGTTTTATCGCGTTGGCAACAGTGCCCGCTCGCTGGTCCCTGCCGACGTCAAGCCGGGCCGGCTGTCGCATTCCCGAGCCGCGCGTATTCGTACGAGCGTTCCGACGCGGGACGCATAGACGGGCGCACGTGAATGTGCATACAAATTCGTCAAATACTGGCCCGCGTATCGGTGGCCTTCGCAGCCTGGTCGCTGGAACGGCGAAAATGGAACGCGGCCGTTCCGTGTGCCTTCCCGCGAGCTGTTTGTCCACGATGACGCCGTGCCCTTTCCCCCCGGCCGCCCTCTTCCGCGTGTCCCACCGTCCCGTCCTGCGCTGCTACCCACGCTATCGATTTTCCTTTTCCGTTTTTGCCGTGACGAAATGCCGCTGTTTTTGGCGCTGCGCTGCGTTGCAGCTTTAATGCGGCTCGGCCGCCGCACGGGATATATCGTTTCGATCGCGTGTACCATCGCGTGTAGGATCTGAAAGGACGGTGAGCGGAGACGATAGGGGCTTGGGCAACTTCGAAACTTGCACGGCCCATTTCTCGGGATCAATTTTGATTAGACGGTGATGAATTGGACGTTGATTTGTCGTTGTCGTTTCTCGGGGGAAAATTTGAACCGATCCCCGGAATGTAGGAGCGAGCGGAGAGAAGACGGAATGATTGCTTAACGCTGGAACGACCCGTTAGCGACTTTTAGACGAAAAATTAGATTTGCATCGATACGAATGGAATATACATACATGCAGAATGTAAAGTTAGTAATTTTATATTTTTGAATTAATACAGTTGCAGTTATGTCAACAATGAGAAGCTTGCTTCTGTACACCTAGGAAACAATTTAAGAAGAAACAGAATAGGGGCAAAATTTTTGGCACACTGAATTGAAGAAACATCGCGTTTAACACTTTGACACGTGATTCTTTTATTGGCTATGCATGCAAGCGTTAGTTATTTACTGTTTTAACAAGTAAAGCTAATGCATCATTCACAATCATCTTTTGTGAATTGAAGCTGCGGTTAGAATTGAAATTAATTTTCGTTTCGTCTTTGTCGCACCTTGACCGAACTCTGCGCCACGGGTCTGGCTCGTTTTTACAAGGCAAAGGGTTGAGGCTACCTTTCAGCAGTCGACTTTGAATAAACCTAAAAAAAACATAGGCGAAGTATTGAAATTCTAGTGCACCGCGTTTTCTTTATCCCATCACCGTGGGCGAGTTCGCGAACTGTTGACTTCTGAAGCAGCTTTTCAGGAGGAAACTTCGGAGACTTCGTTTCCCTGACCAGTTGCACCATGCCCCAAAACGCAAATGCGCCCCGAAACTAGAGCGTGCGTACTTTTCACCCCTTGCGCAGTGCGGTAGAGCTTGCTGGTTTTGTGTCATCATCGGCCTCGCGAAGAAGACGTTGCCTTTCCGCCACTTTTACCACACCGCTGAAGCAACTTGCCTCTTAGCGGTGTAGAGTCATCAGGAATGTTGTTCTATCGTCCCTCGGGGTGGCTTTCCGCGACTTGCTCACGCGGAGAAGCGGAATTTTCGAGTTACGATACGAGACGAGTTTGAAATTCTGCTTTTAACTATTTTTCCATGCTTTTTTTTCTGCGTGGTACATTCTACGGGTGAAAATTGGGAAAATTCGCAGGATGCATTATGCTGTCTTTGTCACAAATTATTTTACGGTTGTGCAAAATGTTCGTTCGTATTTTCAAATTGTACGAGTATTTTGACGTTATTTTATTATAGAAATTATTATTTATTTCGTTATTTTGTTACAGATGTTACTTATTTCATTATTTCATTATAGAAATTATTATTTAATTTATTGTTGTAAATTTGTCTAAAAACTTGTCGTTTTGACCTGAATGATAAAATGGAGTGTTAACAATTCATAGGTTACGTTCCTAATACTATCTGGTACTTCAAAATTCCAAATTGAATTCTGCACTTTTATTTCAAAATATCATCGTACACACCCAAGTAATTCTGTATCTTATTTTATCGCGATTTTTCGTTAGCGAAAAAGTGAAAACCATTTTCTCGACACACGAGTATCCAGATGATAAAAATACAACGACGGTGTATCGACACACCTGTTACACGTATCCGCGTTTTACAAAATTCTCAAACACTTCTCGCCCTTCATTAGCAGGCGCCTCGAAAAGCTCGGATATCCAGCAACGAGCAGAGCGATTCGACGAATTCTGACAGATTACATCAGTACTGGGCTTATTAATGCCGTCGTAAATGCTGCTCCTGACAGATTTACGAACGGCAAGGCGGCCCTTCGCGCGTGCAATCGTTTATGGTGGTCCGCGGAGAGTGCATTCTCGGTGCAACTCTCGGATGCACCACGCTGCGGTGCATCGTTGCACGCACGATGTAACACACGCGTACATGCACCGAGCCAGCTCGAACAGCCTGGCTAGATCATTCCACGTTAAGGTACGTTGTACCCTCTGCCTGTGACCGCTTGATTAAATTTCACTTTTTCATCGTTTTTCACCTCCCCGCGGCAGACTTTCTCAGTCTAGTTTTACGGTCAATTAAATGGCCAACTTTCTTGTTGCTCGATGATTTTTAGGTAAAACGACGATGTCAAAAGTAACGACGAGACGTGCGCAGGTAGAGGAATTTCGTTTGTTTGCGAATTAGGTGTGCGATGGAAAAGGTACAGATTGTAAATTCTTTTTATTTTTGCATGTATTGGAAGTTTTAATGATAATTTGAAGTGTGATTAAATGACGAAGAGTACAGTGGAAATAATGGACAAAATTTCTTATTGTTTAAGAATGATGGAAATTATATTCCACAGAATGTGCAATTTGGAAAATGAGAAGAATAAAGAGAATTATAATTTAATTACTGGAAATTCGTGACGTATGCCTGAAGGTCTGCAATTTTGAACATTATCGGTAAATCAAAAGTACAATAAATTAAATATGTTGGAATTATTGTTTCTCTGTATGCTCAATATATTATTTTTAATATAATTGACTGATGAAACGAAATAGACCGATACTGTACATGATATTTTAAAAAGATTTTTTTTAATTATTAAAAACACTACAAAAATACGAGAACGATTAAACAACAATTTTCTCATTAAAAGGTTACGTAAAAGTAATACATGTAGTATGCATTAATACAATATTTTGATCTTGTTTCTTTGTATTTTATAAAGAAAATATGCTGGCAAATCTTCTTTTGAAAATGAGAAGATGGCCGCCCCCTCAAGTTATGAAAAAGTGCAACATGCGACAGTATGAAATTATTTTCAAGATACAGTCGTATGAGCGTCTCAAAGGATAATAAGTTCTAGGAAAGAAATTTAAAGTTCGTAAAAATATAGAAAATTATTTAATATAAGAGAAATAATGTACAGTAAGTAAAAAGAGGTGGTTTTCAATAGAATGGATATCATTTTAATTAACACAATGCATAAGATAACTAAAAAAATTGATAAGGGGAATTTAAGAGCCAGATTCCATTAATAAAAAAATTTGCTTCTTGAGATATCAAAGTATGAGATGAAAATATGAATGAATAAAATAAATAAAAAATACACCCATAATACACGCAAAATAGACAATCGAAATATCGAAGAAATTAATAGAAACAATGCAGGAAGATGGTTGCAAATCACGATTGACTGTACCTACAAGTATCGTTCATCTTCCTCATCGTGCAATTTACGTCATTCTAAATTAACTCTGGATCATCTAACTCCTCGTTATGTCAAAGACTCTCTACTGTGCTGACGTCACATTAGTTATTCCAAAGAAATAATTGAAAAAACAGCCCTTCGAATATTAATTATTCCAAAATACACCGACCTTCTTAAAAATCACAGTATTTGCAACCTTTACAATTTTTAAATTAAAAATTCCAATTATATTAAAAAATTCCATTTTGCCAAAAACTTGGTTTTTTCTAATTCCCTTTAAAAACCGCAGTTTCCCATGTCTAAAATTTGCGAACAATTTTTCCCTTATTTCCCTTTTTGGTGAAGTAATGTTCAACCCTTCGCTAGTATCGTGAAACTTTCAAAAATCCTCACAAACCCCCCAATAAAAATTCATCTTATTAAACTCACCTGGTCCACCTTACACACAATTACTCTCCAAACACCAATTAAAACATCCTCCAATTTTCCTCTATCTCAACACACACAACTCCCCCAAAAATTTCGTTCCAAACATCCCCTCCCCAAAAGATCGATACATTTTCAACTTCCTTCTACAACGAGGAGTCAACTCGTACGCACTTGTCCCAACAATTCAACAAGCCGGACCCTTGACAGTGTCCACTCGAAAAATTTCTGTAATTCCGCACGAGCGGCGAAACAAACAAATCCCCGTATATACGAATTCATATAGTAAAAACGTGATCCTCGTTTCCAATCGCTGTACAGTACCGTAATACCAACCGTGAGGCCTCCAACATCTTCCCCATCTTCCCCAACATCAACGACGCGGCACGGCTCTCTCCCATTCGTAGCAATTGAACGTTCTGGCTAAGCCGTTTATGCCGGTCCACGGAGTGCATTCTCCGTACGGTTCGGGATGCGCCGCGGTGCACCGTGTGCAACGCGCTCGTGTGCAAGAACGTGGCCATTGCTCGGTTGCCTGTACCAAAGGGGAGTCGCGGCACCGGCCGGTGGCTTTGCGTTTAGTGGGTGGTACCACCACATGTACACACGCACACGCGGGAACGCACGCATGTCACCGAGGACACCGAGGCGTGTTTCGCGTGTCCCCCTCCGTTGCCGATCGAGCAAACCGAGGCGACGTTTCGCGATAAGCTGGATTCCCGGCGGGCCCCACCGCCGAGATACACTCGATCAAGCTGGACAAAAAGGAGGAATCGAGCCGGCGTTCCTACGAGCGGAATTACGCGCCTTCGACCGGCGAACAGGTCCTAATTCTCGGCTTATTTGGATCGCGACGACCTCTCCGTCTCGGTCGAGGTAAGTTGCTCGGTGGAGGAAGCTGATTTTTCGGGGGATGTTGAGGAAAATTTGCTTTGCTCCTTAATACTGGGTTTACGCGTGATTTTCACGCATTTCGAATTTCACTGGGAAAATTACGGAAACCGTTTACATTTCTCTCCTACCACTTATGCTTATTATAAATTTTATATAAATATATTGTTATAGGTATATAAGAAGTGTTCCGACAAGAGTTATCAATTTTGTATTTTTTTCACTACTTTCTGGGCGTAGAGAAATAAGTTGACTATTTGTTGGTAATGCTGTAATTGCGGAAGAATAGCGGAATACGGAAGGTGAAAGAAAATTGCACTTTTCCTTTGACGTATATTTTGAAGGATATATTTCTAACAAGGTAGGTTTCCCAGATGATCAATTAATTTTGAAAAAATAACTGTTCGATGTTATAGTGCTCTATCCCTATAGCACTTATGTTTTATTACAACTGTTGAGAAGAATCGCATAGATCAAAGGGAAGATCTTTAAATACTCCGTACAAATGAAAAATACTCGATAATTCCACGTTGAAATTGATTTTTGTGCTTTCTGAATTTCGTGCAATAATTACCTAGCGAAATTTATCTGACTAATTAGCAATTAACAGTGTCGAAATTATCGACCATTAAACATTTATTCTAATTTGCCGCGTAAAATATATGTAATAATACTTATAAATTGCGTTTTCGAACAAATCACCCGAATCTACAATAAAAGCATCGATAACGCGTATCATCCTTCGGGTAATATTACGAAACAATTACAAATCGTCGGTGTTGCGGAACGGTTTAAAAAGTGCGGTAATCTAACGCGTTTTAACAATTACGAAATTCACAAAAATTGTAACATTTCGCTATCACAAACATAAATCTACGATGTCTCCTCATCTTGCTCACAATAATACCTCAATTTTTCGGAATAATATTGATGATCGCATTAATGAGCGCCTCGAAATATACGCGAACGAGCCAACGATCGCAACCGTAATATAATTAATGGGCAAGTTTCGAGGTATTAATTATAGAAATAATTACGTATGATACTGCCGCCTAACGGTGGCCAAAATAAATTGATACGCATCTGTAAATCTTACGCGCGATAAAACCCTCCCATTCGCAGGTAATTTCACTTTTTAATGGAACACCATGCGACAAAATCGCCAAAATCACGACATACGATGTTTGCTGACATTAACGGGCAGGTATCGGTTGATATTGATCGATGAATTGTATCGACGACCGATCATTCGGATAATTGAAATTGAGATCGTTACGACGAACGAGGTCTACAAGATTCGAGATTGTACGTCTTATTTTCTTCGGGTAACGATCGTGAATATAAGTTTGTAATTAGGGAACGTACACTCTCGTTTGTAAGTATCAGAGCATACATTAACTGTGAAGCAAACTTAAACAGTCGTTAAAGAATTATTAATTAAATTATTTAGCCTGGAATCTCGTAATATAGGAAATACACATACTGTTACTTTACCGATTAGTGATATTAAGTTTTGTGAAGAAATGTAATGTGAATTTTATGTTACTTTGTGTACGAGTATAACGGGTGTCGTAATATAATACTTATGAACGTCGGTGTACGTATCATTAGTATTATCATAATGTAAATTTCATAACAATTTTATATTTATTGTCGCTTCTCCCATCAAAATGTGAAAAATCCACCGAAAATTTGTCTTCTGACGAACGAAGAAAAATCAAGTTATAGAGAGTTATCTTAACACGGCCAGGACGATGTGAGCAATCCCTGACTAGATTGTTCTATAATATTCCACGAAAAAAACACGTATATTTAAGCGCTGAAAAGATTTGAAACTGAAGAAACCAAAAAAAATTGTGCGAGTGTTTCGTGAATCTCACTGGCGTCCTCAACGTGTTAATAAATTAGATTTTTTGAAGCTGCAGTTGCAGCACTCAGTGTGAATTTTAATTTTCAAATTTGTCCCACGCGAAAAAAGTTTGCATTTTTTGAAGATGCAATTACAGAACTTGGTACGAATTTCACTCTATTTCCAAATTTATTCTTCTGCGAAATAAGATTGCACTTTTTGTAGTTGCAATTGCAGCAGTCTATACAAATTTTCCTATATTTACAAATTTGGCCCTCTACCAAAAAAAGTTGCATTTTTTAAAGCAGCAGTTGCAGAGCTCAGCACGAATTTCACTGTATTTCCAAATTTGACCCTCTACTAAAAAAGGACGAAACAACCCTAACCCATGTTCCGCCCAGTCAGAAAAACTGCGCCAGCAATAAACCGAGCGGTAATTCGCGTGCGACTGAGATCACCGATAAAAGCTAGCAATTGCGAGCCACGTCATGCATCCGATCACCGAAACGCCTTCGTTCAAGCAATCATCCCCGGAATCACTGTCCACACGGATCCAGATCTATCCGGCTGCACGCCTGCCGCCTAATTGAGAACAATGAGCAACTCGTCCTCTTGTTTGCCACGGGTGTCTTCGGACAGCGGACAACTTTAGGTATTCCCTTGCCGCGGCACAGCCGTAGACACCGGATCGGCGGGACGGGGCGATTCTACCGGTGCGTCAAATTGCTCCTTGCGTCGAATTCCGCGCATCGGAACGGATACGTTTATGAAAACCACGGAACTTCGAGTCCTCCGGGAGATCGCGAGGAGATACTCTGCAAACGATGGCCTCGTTATCCGCACGTTTGCGCGGTGTGTAGGGTATTAATTACGGCGGACGCACCGGGTTTAATCGAGTGTCGCGACTTCGAGTGATGGTACTCGAGGCGCGGTTTGAGCTTGCCAAGAGTAACTGCACCCGCTTGCACGGTATTATTTAGCTTTTTTTCTGGGTTAAGTGGAGTTTTTTTCTTCCAACATTAGGCGTACACCGATGAATAATACGCTCTTTCTTTGTCAGACGTCCGCATTCATTCGTCTCGTGTGTACTCGTTTGTTGACTTATTGCTAATTCTGCTAATTGTGGCCTTTGTGGACGAAATTGGATTTGTGCGAGAGTATTTTTGCGAAGTAATAGGAAATTTGTGGTCGGAATATGGAAAGGGGTTGAAAAAAAAATGTTTAATTGTGGGAACGAAGAGTAGATGTAATTAAATGGTTAGATCAAGGGTGATTTAAATGACCACTGCGATGTTGAAGGATTTAGTAATACTGAATTATCAATTTGATGTTGGACGAAGAAAATTTGACGGAGACGAGATAAAATGTATCGTTAAATATTGGGTTTAGAGTGACAACATTTGTAACAACATTTCATTTAGAAGATGTTCAAGGTGTAATTATTAGATGACACACCTTATATGTTTCTTTTACATACTCCTTACGAGCTAACCTATTACACATGATCTTTAAACAAGAATTATTTCAAAGAAAATATTTGCAATTTCAAAAAAAGGTTCCCATTCAAAAAACCGAATGAAAACCTAAAGAAACACAAGCCCTGAATTTCCACAGTAAAATAAAATAAAATGCTACTTAATAAACTGTTTCACTCTATCTTGTAAAATTCAAAAAATGCTTATGTGGACGAAAAAAAAAATTCCCTTGAAACTTCAAGTATTTTGCTACAAGAATCCCAAAATAATATTTCAAAACCGCATAAACAGCAGAACACAGCCTGCCTTTATCACCCGTATCACACATTCTCCCCAAGAACAGTGAACTAAATTTTGAAAATTCACACATGTACATACACTCCCACTTTCAAAACCCATCAACCACGGGAATCCCAAAATCTTCCCCAATCAGACAATATCGCCAGCATGTAACCGTTCATCTTCCTCAAACTCCCAGAAAACCGTGCCGCCTATTTCCCACCCAATCGATACCACCAGAAACACCGAAACCCCCACAAACCTCCTAATTTCCCAAGAAACCCGATATCTAACCGGTCCAAACACCAACGGTGAACGAACAACGACGGGACAAAGAGTGTCTCTAAGCGCGACACAAAAGACACCCATAAAATCAAGAGGGGAAGAAAAAAAAGAAGTGGCGTGAGCTGAAAGTCATCTGCCGGTGTGCAGCTCGTTGGCGCGAGCCTCGGCTCGTGAAAGCTGCGGATCCTGTTCTAGCACTATTAAAAGAAGCCTCTCTCACCCCCGAGAGAGGTAAGACAACGCGAATGGTAGCCGCGAGCCGAAGAAAGACGGCCTGGGCTTGAACTGAACGTGCGCGCTCTCCGCGCTTGGACCTCGTCTTTTGCACGTGTGATGGAGACAGAACGGCCTCGGTGAGCCTTCCTCGGGTATTAACGCCGGGGAATACATTAGAGGCGGAGGCGAACCGCGCGCCGAGGAGGCGGCAACGTGGCCACCATGTGTGATGGCAAAGCTGAACGTTTCTTTCTTGGGCTCCTCGTAGCCGGACATATATCTGCGCCCAGCCACGTCCTACATAAGAGAGGGACCCTATACAGGCCGGAGATGCTCTTCTCTGCCGGCTCACTCTCCGTACCTGCCCGCGAACACCACGGATCTATATGTATATATAGTTACCACTCTCTTCTCTTCTCCCTTTTTCTCGTTGTTGCTTTATGGTTTTTGAAAGAAACCGTCCTGGTAATTTCAGACGCTGAGACAATGCCGAGACTCGCCTTCTGGCGTACGGACTGTTGGGAAAACTGCGGGGTGGCGTCGCTCTTGGAACTACGGGGGCGGAACCGGAAATTGAAAGGTTTCGAGGATCTTTTTGTTCTTTAAAGTTCTCTGTTTAGTCGAGTCTCGAGGTGACGTTTTACGTACCGTGGATTTTTCGGTGATTAGATGGGTGTAGATACAGTAGGCTCTCGTATGTAGATACTCTACTTCAATGGAATTTGTTTATCTTTGTGTACTGGTACAGAGGGAATATTGAATGGGTATTAATATTTTCCCAATTTGGGGATGTTAATTTAGCGGTGCGTGTTAACCCTTTCACAGATTATCCCGAGTGAGATAATCGAGAATAGTTTAGCTCGAGGGAGACTTTTGGGAAGAAAGTTGGAAAGGGACGAGATATTACGTCACACACGACGTAATTGTTAAAAAGATACGTGAAAATATGAACTTTATTGACTCTAGTTCGTAATTGTATTAGACTTTCAAGGGGTTAATTCGGAGAAAGATTTGGGGAAACGTGGAAAGTATTTAAGTTTTCTTTGGATTGACATTGAAGAAATTTTAACGCGTTCTATCCACCTTCATGTACTCAATTGTTCAGAAAACAGTTTGTTGAACCTTGAAATGTCGAAAAGTATGAAGACAAAATTGCAAGAAATTTTTAGAAACAATCATCCAAGATGAAACCGTTAAGAAACAGAGGAAACAGCGAAATCGGATAATTCAATACCCACAATAATTTCACTCCCATCCAAAATTCATTTGGAGGTGTAACGAAAGAGGTGAAAAAATAAAGGCAATTAAAAGAAAATAAAAGCGGGAAAACCGTACGGCTCTCTATTTGCCTGCAACAAGAAAATAATTGGACAATGTAACAAAGAATGGGCAAACAAAAATATTTGGAAAAGCAGAGAGTGAAATACCATGATCGTTTGATTTTTGTTTTGTTTCCTTTCCGATACAGATAGCATACCGAGATATAACAGGAACAAAAATGTAAACAGAAGACAGGGAAATCGTACGATTTCTTGCACCAAAACAGCCTACCTAGAAAAAAAAAGAGAAATTACAAGACACTTTTATTTCTCCTTTCTCACTACCAAAACAATTCGCCACATATATTCGCGATCCCCAAACCAAGTCGCTCGACAAACGAATCTCCGCCGCACAATATACATAAGGGAATTGTCGGGCAAAATGAACGAATTCACCATTTCTTAACACCGTTACAACAAAACGAGGTTCCAACTGGTACGACGCGTTACGTGCTCGAAGAATATGAATTTTCCCTCCAACTTTCCGCAGCGTTAAAAACCGGTAAAAAAATTTCTAAACAATCGACCGACTGCTCTCTAACCATCTGAATCAACGATCACAATAAATACACCTTACACAATCGCCTCGAGGTTGAAACACATCGAGAGTACGGTCTGAAAAGGGAACGTGTCGATAATTCCCACGAGGCTAACTCGAAAACAGAGCAGGAAAGGATAGGAAAATGAGAAAAACAAGGAGCACGTCGTTAAACGGCAGTCACATGACGGGACAGCTAAACACACCTCGTAGATCGCATCAGCTGTGCAAAACAGCCATCGAAAGTAATCGCGTATCTCATTTTTGCCCGTGTAAATGGAACAAGGTAATAAGAGGCGAAGGGAGTGGTTCAGGCTTCGAGACGAGGTGCGTTGCGTCGTTTGCTAAGCACGGGGTACGATAATTTACCCAACGCGTTACCTTTTTACAACCTCGAAACTCCACAGCAGGTTCATTCTTCCCACCTGATCGGTGATCAGATTATCCGATTAAACTCGCTAGGTGCGTTTAGCCCGATGTTCGATCCTTTCTGAAGCGCGGCGTTCTCGTTCCTTACGAAAATATCATCGATACTACCGATCGATGGAACGGAGGAGATTCCGCGTGTTCACCAACCAGTTTCCGCTTCTGTTTGCACGACAAACGTGAAACGGTCGGGTTTCGAGGAGCAGAACGTTCGAGGTCGTGGCGATCCAACGTTTTGTGGGTACGGAAGCTCTTTTTGCTAGCTGCGCGAAGTGGTTGGTTCGGTGCATGTTTCGGAATGTGGTCTTGTGTATGTATACTGGGTTTAATTGTTTGGCTGATGTAGTATCCTCTGAATAATTGTAATTATCCGGGGATATTCTAAAGACTCGTACACTGTCACCGAGCATTTACATACTGTTGCTACGAAAAATGTTCTTTTACGAACAAGCAGACGTATTGCGGTTAATTGTGGGGATTAGGTTGATGGTTTCGCGTTGTGAAACGTCGTTTATTGTACTTTAGGATCACGTGCTATATTGTCGTAGTCGGATATAAGAAATATTTGGTATTTGCGATAATTTCCTTCTAATATTTCCGAATATTATTCAATTGTACGTTTGAGTTTTAGTGTACACTTGTTTTTTTTTTTTTCTTTTTAAGGTAAAAACGGAATCTCTTCCTTCTTAACTCTGGCTTAATACGTTCTGAATGATCGTCAATTACGCTTAATACACGGAATTACGCTTAAAAACGATTAAACGAAATGTTATCGCTGGTAATGAAAATGTTACCCTCGCGTATATACGATCGTCAATAAGAAACCGAGGTTCATTTCCGTGTATTTCATATGAAGTTACGAGGGAAACGGTAGAAGTAAGTCATTATACTTGGAGAAAAAAACGAACGGAACAACTTAATGAATCCGTGAATTCGATTAAGCGGTTACATTTCATATAAATGCGGCAATAATGCTTCTCCTTCCGGTAACAGAAATATCTTAATTAGCGACATACGTGAGAAAAAGCATTAGTTACTTGTTCTCGGTTTACTTCTGCCGAGACGACGTTCGCTGCTCTATGCGAGTTTCGAACGACCGTGGGTGTTGGAAATATTTCACATTTCCATGTTACAGCTGAAAATATTTGCACTTCCGAAATATATTTTTTTTTGTTTTCGAGACGTTAAAGTGCAACTGAATAATTTTCGTTTAACCTCACACTTCATTTTCTCCGAATATTTCCGAACATCTCCAAAATCTCAATACTTTCGACGTTACAGCTGAAAATGTTAGTACTTCTGCTATTTTTTTTTCGAAGATTTAAAGGGCAAATGAATCATTTTTGTTTCTTCCAAATTTTTTCAAGATTCTTGTCCAAAAATGAAATTATAGGTTTCCAAAGGAAATTCAAAAGAAAATGTTAGTATTTCTGCTATTTTTTTTTCGAAGATTTAAAGGGCAAATGAATCATTTTTGTTTCTTCAGAATATCTTGAAGATTTTAGTCCAAAAATGAAGTTACCGGTTTCCAAAGGAAATTTAAAAGAAAATGTTAGTATTTCTGCTATTTTTTTTCGAAGATTTAAAGGGCAAATGAATCATTTTTGTTTCTTCAGAATATCTTGAAGATTTTAGTCCAAAAATGAAGTTACAGGTTTCCAAAGGAAATTCAAAAGAAAATGTTAGTATTTCTGTTATTTTTTTTGGAGGCCTCAAAGGGTAACTGAATAATTTTTATTTCTCCAGAATCTCTTGAAGATTTTGGTCCAAAAATGAAGTTGCAGCTCTCTAAACGAGATTTCAAAATCTCCGCGATACCTTCGAACGTAATTCAATCCGTTTTTCCATAAAAATGATCACCATTTTCATCGTCGCTAATACTACCGCCGGCTGTACCGTAGGCATTATTATTATTTACGATAGCACGCTTCGAAGCACGATAGAACAGCCTCCCTTCCATACTGAACGATCTCGCAGTTCATTTGCCAACGAACCCGTGCGACGTTGCGAGCACCCCTTCGCCACCATAACCCAGAACACTCTCCCACAGAGAGACGAGACGAGCACTCGAGGAACGACCGAGTTCTCGAGTCATCGACTGACGTAGGTTGAGAGTCACTACCCGCAGGCCGAAAGACAGGCAGTTGAGAGAGAAGGGACGTCAGATCGTCAGCGTAACGATAGAGAAACCGAGAGAGAGAGACATATAGAGAGAAACAGAGAGAGATAGACATATATATATAGAGAGAGAGGGAGGGAGAGACATATACAGAGAGAGGGAGAGACACACAGAGAGATGAAGCAAGAAAGGGAGCCAAAGAGAGAACGATCGGACTAAGGTATAGCACGATGAGAAGACTTGGCTCGGCAGAGGGACAGAAAAGTGGGGGCGGGGAGGAGGGGCAGGAGTGAGCAGCTTGGCGGATGAGAGGCGAAGAAGGAACGACGACGTACGATGGGAAGAGGGTAAAAGAAGGCGAAGGGAGAAACCCCCCGTTGCGCCCACGCTGGACTTGGGTTTTTTGTGAAGGAGCAGCAGCAGCGTGCCGGCGACCGAGGGGGGCGGTGGAGCACGGGGGCGACCGTGAGGAGCGGCACTGCCGTCAGAGAGTGTACCAGGGGGCGGTGGACTGGCGAGGGGACAGGCCAGGGCGAGGCAGAGAGGGAGAGGAAGAACTAGCAGCCAGGCAGGGGCTGCTCTAGGGAACGAGAAACATAGATAGAGGCCGGGAACCGGGGGAGAGAGAGCGAGAGAGAGAGAGAAGAAAGAGCGAGCGAGAGGAAGGGAGAGTTAGGGTGAAGGCGGTGAAGGTGGATGGAGGCAGCCGGTGAGGGGAGGAGGGTCGTTGCGCTCAGGGGGGAAGGTTGTGGGTCGGGTGGAGAGAGATACATAGGGGTGCTGGCAAAGGGTAGGGGACTCTACCGCCCAAGGCTTCAGAAACCAAGGGTGTCTAATGCCGAGTGGACTTTGTTCGCTCGCGAGATGACACACTGTGTACACACAGGCGCGCACCGACGGCCATACAGAGAGAGAGAAAGAGAAAAAGAGAGAGAGAGAGGATATATACACGGAGAGACACGGACAGGCAGG
>NW_017100261.1:4415205-4419491 GCF_001263275.1 Habropoda laboriosa
TCCAGGTATATGAATGTGTGCATACATGCATGCATGCCGTGTGTGTGTGTGTATGGAACGTTGCGCGAAATGCACGCGCGTATCTTGCGTCGATAGCGGCGTAAATGGATCCAGTACATGGTGCCACGAGCCGCCGCTGTATTAGGTACGAGAGCCGACCAAACGTCAGGCCGGCGTTGCATTATGGTCGCATCGGAAAACGGGACACACGTATACACGCGCGTACCTAGGAGAAACGACGGAGGAGACCGGGGGTCTGGGTATTATAGATCTAATTCGACCGCTTTCAGACGCGGACGGGACGTAGTTTTTTGTTCGAACCAGGCGGGGGAGGGACAGAGAGGCGTACGGGGGGTTGGGAGAGAGATGCGGCGCGGTTCGACGCTTCTGAAAGTGTGCGGGGGTGTGCGATGGGTCGAGTGGTCTTTGTTCCCTCGTGGGATGACACGTTGCGAGGCCGCGGACGAGCTATGTTCGCACCACGATCACGGATACACACGTTCCTACTCCTGGACGAAGACGTTCCACAGCTCTCATTCGCGGCTTTTTGCGCGCTTAGGAAGTTTGTTTGCCGCGCCTTCTGGCGCGCCTTGGTTCTCGGTTAACTTACATCTCTCCGCTGTTCCCTAAAGCGACAGAAAACGCGACAGAGAACGCGACGAAAGCTCGCGCGCAAATGAACGTGTTTTCTGTGAGAAACTGGTGCGGACGGCGGAAGTTGAAAGACATTTAAAATGGAAATGGACGAACGGCGAAGAAGTATAGGCGCGTCGGAGAGATGTTTAGGAATTGGAAATAATGAAAGGGAAAAAATGATGGTTGTGTTTTAACGTGTTTACTTGTTCCGTTTCCGTTCGGCGAGCGGATTCACAGTAAGCGATCAGACAGTGTCTTTCATGAAATTCTGTGCACGCGTTGAGTCGGCTTGTCACGAATTCTGAAACTCCTTCGATGGTACATACCAAAATAGTCACGAATGCTAGTATAATGCAATGACGAGGTTTTGTCTTCGTTTTGCAAGCTGCAGAACAACTTTTTCTCATCTATAAAATTCCGTGACACACGTTAAAAGAAACTTTCATGCATTATTTTCGTATATAAGATTCATATTTAAAGAAATGCACGAACTTCCGTTTATCTAAAACGAAGTTCTCAACGATCTTTCCAGTAAATCTTCGCTATAGTGTATAAATTGATAGAAAATCTGTCGCGAGAGATTCATTCACTTGCATGAAAGATGTCGATCCGTAGACACACACCTGACTGGACATGGTAATTTTCTTAAATGGCACATTGCATGCGCATAAATGCATTATTCCCACCGAAGAAGTAAATAGATAAGGTGTTCAACGAAAGAAAAATATTTTTACATAGTTCTGCAAACTTAGACGTGTTAACGTTATTTAACTTTGTTAACGTGACGTTGTGTCGAAAGAATTGCACCATCGTGTTCGAACTTGCATCTTCTATCACGCTTTTCGTAGGGGTTCCATGACGTTGTGCATCCGGCTCAAACGATTCGTAAAAAACGTGACGGGAGGAGGCTGTCCCCACCCTACTCCATCGTTCTTATAGAGTGCCGTCAGGCTTGGTTCGCTGGATCGAACATTCCAATATGTTTATTTTCAGAAGCTTCAGTTCGTTACTGCGTAAAAGTATCGTATTGTTTAAGATAAGAAATGAACGTTTAATTTTTGCAATAATTATAAAAGTATATATTTTACAATCTTGTAAAAGACTGACAAGTAGAATATTTATGATCGCTAAGTTGTAGTACATTTCTGTACATTTGCAGTTGAATAATTATAATTTCAAAATTATTATTACATTAACCCTTGGGCAGTGAATGTCGTGATAATCACCCAATATTAAAATCTTCTTCATATTCCAGCGAGACCATTATATTTTATTTTACTAGGCATTGTATTGCTCAAAATTACACAAATGTATGATGATTAAAGTAACGAAAATATTTATAATATGAGAAGATTTGTCGTTTAAACCGTATTATTTCAAAATTCGGATAGTTAAATTAACGATGAAGGTGTTTAAAGATGGAAGTGCACCGAAAGACTTCAAAAGTATAGTTTGAGCAAATTTTCAATACCAACGAAACGGTAAAGTCCCTCCCTATCACCTCTACACTTACATACAGTATCAAACTACGTGTGTGTGCATAGGTACGTATCAGCAATTTTCACGAATCTTTTCAATGCTCCAAGAGCATCGGGAACACCTCGAAACGGGGAAAGCTTCGAGGTGATCGCCGTAGTAAGACAATCTATGCACGCTGGAAATCCGAGGAAGCGAGGAAAAGGAACCGAAGAAGGCTGCGGATCGAACGCGCGGAATTTCTCGTACGTATACAACGTGACCGGGGGGGCGGCGGCGGTGGAGGAGGAGGGGTGGTGTCCCCCGATGGCGAGAGCGGCAGTCGAATCGAAAGCGGAAGATCACACTTTCACCGGAAAGTTTCGAGCTTTTTTATGCGCCGCCGTGTCCCGAAGTTTTCCACCCCCGCGGCAAACTGTTGCTTAGATCGTTATCGTGTGTACGGCCGCGGCCGATAAGCCTCCTCCTCCCCCGTTCGACTACCCCTATCGACAGGGTCGGAGGAATTAGAAACAATCTCGGCAGCCGAGATAGGGGAGGGAGAGACGGGGTTTATTTTCCCCGCGACTTTTTCAATTCGAGACCAGGCTCCAACGAGAGTGTCGTTTAAAAATTGGGGACCGCAGACACGGTTTAATCTGATTAGCGGTATAAAGAGGCAGCCAGCTATTCGTTTCGACGCCTTCGGATCGTCGCTGTGTGAAATGTGAAGTCGCTAATGTGAAACGATGGAGCTGTTGCGGACAGGCCCGTCGAGCGATGTAACGCGTTAAAAAAGGGACGAAAAGTGGCTTCAACGAGTAATTGATTTCACCGGCTGGAAAAATGGAATGACGGAAGTGATAATTCTGCGGTCCGTTAGGCTAGGTGTTTGTGTGTGTGGTGGCGTTACAACGTGGATCTTTTTCCGTTCGGTGGCAGGGATAAAAATAGGCGGTGGTAAAACTTCAGCTGCCAATTCGTGATGCGGGTATGCCAAACAGATTATAGATTGTGCAAGATGCTTGATTATAAGTATAGAGTCGCAGAGGTGCTCTATACCGGCACGGAAATACGCCGTGCTATCATTGACTGTCACTTGAAGTTACGTGCTAGGGTTCGAAGTTTACGACGATATTTCTGTTGAACGAACGACCGAGGCTTTTGATACGTCGAAGTACGACGATCTGTAAGTGCGAATGGAAGTCGAATTTGATGTCACGTTGAAAAAGTTCGATTTTCAATCCTCCTTTGTGCTTACAAAAATGTAACTGTTACAATTGTAAACGAGTAGAATTCTCTGTTTCCCTATTTCATCGACACTCGAATGTTACACACAGTTTTACGTATAACAGCAAAATTACACCTTCTAATCGTGGTTATATGTATATTTTCCCGAAGAGACTCGTACACACGTAACAAACGTAACTGTTCCCTATAATATACGACGTATCTTAGCTCCGCCAAGAGGCGCGTGTTTCTTCAATCCCCCATTCAGCACGGGCAAGCGAGCGATCGTGGAACAAAGTCGTCGTTGTAAAACCGTGCAGCGGCCGCGCGCATTCCCTATACCTACAGCCCGGTGTGTTCCTGCAACCGAAGCGCAGCAGGCACCCTCTCGAACGCAGCCTCCCTTATCAAACCCCTCAGGTGGTCGAGGTAGAGGCAGTTAGCTCGGTCAGCTAATAACTCGAAAAGACGGGACCATTAAAGAGCCCATGGTGGAACACGCACTCGAGGCTCGCTTACTCCGATGACTCGTCGTCATCAGTGGCATGCGTGTAAGTTGTGCCGCGGTGCGCGCACACGAGTAGAACACAGTACCGCGCGCAACGATATCGCACAGCACAGCAGTGTGCCTGTCACGGAGAGAAAGAGAGAGAGAAAGAGAGAAAGAAAGAAAGACGAGAGAAAGAGCTAGGGACAGAGATGGGCGTACAGATAGACGGCAAGCAACGGAGAGCACAGATCCCGTGTACGTCCGTCCACGTATCCACACAGGCGCGTCGACGTGTCCCTACAGAGAGAGGCGAGCAGTGGCGTGCACATACCCTCCTAAGCACAAGCCTAACACACACCCGTGGAAGCCCCTTCGGCCGATGAGTGCTGGCGCCCCTTGCCCCCTCGCGCGCAACACTCCCGCTGTCCCCTTCAACCCATCACCAACAGCCAAAGGTACTCTCTCCCCCCCCTTT
>NW_017100261.1:4419598-4429752 GCF_001263275.1 Habropoda laboriosa
GAGTTACCCGTCCACCGGCCCCATCGGTGTTCTGATGGTGACAGACCCTACCTTACCGCCTCCGCTGCCGCCGCCACCACTGCCGCCGCGGGCCGGGGAGGGTCGAGGTGAACCGGCGAGGGCGCTGGAACGGCGGAAAGGAAGGACCGAGACGGACAGTTGGTTAAACGAAGAGGGAACGATGGACAGAGTAAAAGAGTAACAGGGAGAGAGAGATAGGACGAGTACAGTGGGCGAACTAGTGAACGAAAGAGAGAGACAGAGAGCAGAAAGGAACAGCAGGGGTGAAGGAGAGAGGGTTGACGCGTTCGAGGAGGACCGCTGGGGAGTGAGAGCGGTACGGGTCATAGCAGGGCGCGGCATGAGGGAGAGACAGAGATGAACAGAGAGAACGGGAAAAAGGGGATGGGGCGGGAGGCGAGGGGGGAGTGTGGCAGGGAGTGAGAAAAAGAGAGAGGTAGAGGAGCGTGCAGCGCGAGAGAGAGAAAGAGGAGGAAGGTTAGAGTGGGGTATGGGTGAAACGTGGAGTGAGGTCGGTGTGGATGGGATGAGGAGACGTGGGGGAGTCGAGAGGAACAGGGGAGCGGCGCGGAGGCGGTGAGGAGAGTAATGGAAAGGATGAGGTAGTCGAGGGGAGGGGGGTCGCCGCCGCGTCGCCAGTCGCCAGTTTGCCGTGAGCGCTCGTGATGTGAGGACGTTCTGTAATTTCGTCTAGGAGCGTGGCGCTCTCTCAACTCTCACATTAGGAATAGGGAAGGACGCGTTTGTTTTCACGTACCTGCGTGTTCTCTATCCCTCTCTCTCTCTCTTTCTCTCTCTCTCTCTGTTTCTCTCTTCGTGTGTAGTCGAGGTAGTCGAATCGAGTGGAATTTTGCACACCGATAGAAGGGAACGATTGACGATCGTGTGAGTCACTTGTGTCTGGACTGTGTTTTCGACAGTCAAAACCGTACGGCGTGCGCGGTCACGCGACGTGTTATTGCCACGCTAAACGGAACGCGATTTTTTTCCTCTTGTTTACTTGTGAGCAGCTGCTTGTCCTTGGTGTTTGCGGGGAGTTCGTTCCCTAGTGTGTGACGTTCCCCGAGACTTGAAGACACTGATCACCGTGTTTCCACTCACCGGACACAAATTTTCACTCGAGAACTTTACACTGTGCGGCCTAACTACGACATCCGTGTGTACGTGTCTCTCTGTGTGATGCACGAACCTTTCGATCGACCAGCTGATCGCGATTCCGGCAGTGTTGCATCGTCTCGATGGTCTTTATAGAGGCAGCTCGTCCGTGGTGTATCGCGTACGTGAGCGGAAGGCGAAATTACTGGACGACGGGACAGTTTTCGTGCGGGCTCACGGCCCTTTTTTCACACGCACCCGTCTACGTCGACACCTGCGGTAACCGCGGGAATTTTATCGCGGCGGCTCGCGGCGCCGCTGCGTGGTGTTGTTGTGCGCGAGCTTAAAGTTCGCGGACTGTGCGCCGGACAAGGACAGACGACAGCGCGCGTTGTGTGTATATGGGCAACTAGAGGAAGACGGAGCGCGTGTCGAACAGAGACGAGACTAAAGCGGAGAACTCTGGGAAAGTTTGCGAGTAAAACGTGCCACCGAGACGAATTCGTAGTATCTTTCTACAACACGACTTCTCTACGTACACGTCGGTTGTTATCGTTTCGTGTGCTCGCTCGAACGAACGAGAAGGACAACAACGGGACGAGGATCGAGTACGAGGGAGTGTGAAACGGGGAAAAAAGAACATCGACGCAGCTGCTTTTGTTTTGGAAAGATCCGGCCGGTGCATTTAGAGGGCGCGTACGGTGCGCCAGCGAGGGAAAAGCTGATAGACCGAGCGAGATAGAGAATAACCTAACCGTGCAAGGGAGACGCGGCCAAAAAAGAGACGGAAACATCGTAGCCGCTCCACGAGGAGAAGAAAGACACGCGCGTCGGGACTGAATATGTCCGCCAAGCGAAAGGCCACTGCCATCATGCAGCACCACAAGGTGAGTCGACCGATTACCACCGTATCGCCACGTGATCCGACTTTTTTTCGCAGCGAGGCTTCGTAAATCAGTCGTCGTTGCGCCGATCCGGCAAAATCTTGCCGTCAGAGTCAAAGTTTAACTTCGCGGGCTAACGGCTCCGTGGTTCAAGGTTGTCATTTTCTTTGCCTTCGGTCGCGATGTGTAGTCGCGTGTATAATTGTACCGCGCGAGCACGTCGATCGTTCTATACCGCGCACATATCGACGAACAGAGGTTATGTTGCAGACCGAGTAGAAATTTTCGTGCGTTCAACGGGGGAAACGAAATTCACTGGTCGTGGTTAGTTTGGAAAATCCGGAGTTTTCCGCCGCCAGGTCGCGTTCGTTCCTCGTGCAACTCATTATTCCGTTGCACTCTAATTTTTTTCTCTCCTCCATGTTTTTTGGAGTACCGTGTGAAGCGGTCGGGGCGGTGTGGTGGGGGGGAAGATGAACCGCGCGCGAAAGTTTTAATTGAAAGAGTTACACGAATTTCGCCAGAGGGGACGCGCGCGCGGAAAAGTTGCGAGGGTAACACTTAACGCGTATTGACTCATTAACCGTTGGCTGCGTCGTTATTTCCGATTTTTGTTTTTCGAACTACTGGAACCGCCGCGTCAGCATATAAGTACCTGTTCTATTTTTTTCATTATTTTTTTCTTTTCTTTTTTTCCGGAATATTGGTACTTTTGTATTGACAGAGAGTTCGAAAGTAACGGAACACGAATTTAATATTTAACTTGAACTGTGCGCACTGGGTGCTGCACACGTTTTTGAAAGTTTGAAATACTTTGTATTTGTAATATTGATAAGTGTGTGTAAATGTTTTTAGAGTTTTTTTATTGGAAAAATATATTTGTGTAGAAAGTGGAAATTATTAACGTGCTGTAATAATAATGTGTTAAATCAAATATCCTATATTTAGAAGCCTGCTGGTACACATATATGATATATGTGTAAAAATAAACTGAATGATCAGGTACAATGACACATACTGTTTCCATGACAGTTTTGAATTTCTGATTAACTGAATAATAGCTTCATAAGACATATTTATGAAAAGACTTGATTTTGAAATAATGCAACTTTTTGAATACAAGTTATTGTTTATTTGTTCATACAGTATTGAAACAAAAATTAGAGATATTTTATATTAAATTTTGAAGTAATTACTACTGTGATGAATAAATGTTGGAGATCGATTCTACAATATTGTTACAACTACAAAGAAAATATATTTCACTTTTTCCCACGAAAGAATGAAATTTTAGAATTGCATTGAAGCTGCTGTTTGTTACAACTTACATGCAAATAATTTCACATGAGGAGACTCACAAATTAACGCAATTTAAATAACTCTGTGTAATTAGCCCTTTGTACACTGGTTGCATTTGCATTTACATTTCAGTTGGTACTACCAAGTCTAATTCACGTAGCTGTACAATATTCCAATGAACAACTGCATAGAAGAATTCTGAGAATTTGTGCAGAACGTTGAATAGATTATTAACAGTATCTCTTATCTATAGATCATTTCAATATTCCAATTTCTCAGAATTTATTCATCATCCTTCTGTGAATAATAAATAGTTTGATACTCGCCGATACAAAAGTATCAAAAAGATCTTTATCTCACCGTGTACCATATTTTCCGCTGTGCTGTCAGGAAAGGCGTAAAAATATCCAGACTCGACATAATCATTTCACTAATTTTCAATGACAATTTCAACTTTTTAAACGTTTTAAAATTCTGTTGAAAGTTGCAGCTTTCGCGTGACACACGGGACGTGTTAAAATTACAGGAACGTGCACGAAACACCGTTCTTGTATTTGATTCGATCGATAGGGAAAACGCAGAGAATTCCCGGGTTTCCGCGTGACGCGCGGATCGTGGAAAATCGACGATACTTGGATGACGGAGCTTGTCAGATCGGACTTATCGCGGGACTTTTTCTTTCTCCTTGGCCAGATTAGGCCTGTATATCTTGCACGAAAGATAATCCCCGCGGATCTAGTTTCCAGGGAGCTCGATCGGAGCACGTGCTCGATTGGAGAATCTCCGTGACCAGAGAGGCGCACCCAACGTCAAAAGCCCTTCCCTTTTTTTTGCATTATTTAAACCTTAACATGCATAACTTTTCGTTTCTTTGCAAGTTGAGAATTTGCGTTTTTATAGCGTGGAATATTCTAAATGAAATTCACGACGGTGTCGCGGCCGTTCCACCGGAAGATAAAATTATAGGGAAATTGAGATTTGTCGTGGTAAATGTTGAAAATTTATCGGACTGAAATTTGTTTTTCAAACATATGGAAAATGTGGATATTTTAGGAATTTTCTAAGCGATATGTTTCATTAACACTGATAAATTAGGAATAATATGAACATTTTCGTTCGCACCATGTAAAATATTAAGCGTATCTTTAAATCCCAGGATCTATAATTTTCTAATATTTTTTTACATGTTTCAAAGTGAAATGAGTTCTTTCCAAAATTGGGTTTTCGTCGTATACTTGTTTTCGACAATTACAGAAAATTAAATTCGCGAACCTTTTCAAACAGTGTGCTTCTTTATCGACGAACAAGTGCCTAAAGAGAATAGAATTCTTTTCTATTTTCAGTTCAGTTAGAGATACGACGATTAGAAAGTAAATTGTACAGCTGTTTATCGAAACGGATTTCCAAGTCGATTAATTTTCGAGCATTGTTTGCTTTTCAAATTCATCGCTGCTTCTATTCACACTGTAATTCCATTAATGTTTCGGATGTTTTAAGTTACAGACGCGTTGAAATGGTGTCGATCGTAACCGCCGGTTATTTTATTATTATATTTGCATATTTTCGATTCGTTCCCCGGATATCTATTCTAATTACTCGTTTCAGGGGTAATTGACGCGGAAATGTAATTTTGAGGGTAGCGCGCAGATAGGGCGATCGAAACATCGTTAAAATCTCTGATTAATTGCGTATGTTCTGGTCGCGGGATCCGGGGAAATGTTTTAGAAGAAATGTTAAAAAAAAAAAAAAAACGAGGAAACATACGCGGAACCGAAAATCAAAGGTTCCGCTCTTCAACAACATGTTTTTCTCAACATTCCTTTCTTCTTTCACCGTTTTACCATTTCCTGTCTATGTTCTACTTCTAATTACAATTTGCGTGCTTCGTCTATCGTTTTAATATTCCTACGAAAATAACGAATTTTCTGTTTTTGCACGTTTGCAAACTTTCTCGTTTATCTTTCCCTTTGAAAATAGCGTTCGATTCTTCTGCTAATTAATCGTCCTAAGACGTGAAATTGCAAAAAGAAGAAAGTGAAGCCACAAATTTCAAAACATGTACTATCCAGATTTCTTTTTATCTTCATTTTTCTTCTTAAAAGCAATTTCAGAATTTTCTATTAATTAATCGTCACTGCATTCGTTGTATCATTCTCAGATGCAAAATTAAAAGGGAGAAAACAAAGCCACAAGCTTCGAAATATATACAATCGAGAGTCATTTAGGTCTTTTTAACATTATTGCACTCACGTTTATACGATTAAGCCTGTGACTGTGAAATGTTGCAAAAGTTTCAAAATTATCTCGATCATTCGAAAAATAAGGAAGATGAAAAATATATTTTCACCCTTTGAATTGAGTAAAAAATATCGTGGTAAAATAGGTAATTATCTCTTTTTCACGTTACTACTCTCACACCTGTACGATCACCACAATTTCAAGAGAATCGATCATTCGAAAAATAGGAAAAAATAAAAAATAAATTTTTAAACCCTCGAATTGAATAAAAAATATCGTGACAAAATAGGTAATTATCTCTTTTTCACGTTACTACACTCACACCTGTGCGTTCACCACAATTTCAAGAGAATCGATCACTGGAAAAATAAAAAAAAAAAAATGAAAAATATATTTTTAAACCCTCGAACTGAATAAAATTGGTCGAAAACGACACCACAATTTCAAGAGAATCGATCATTCGAAAAATAGGAAAAAATCAACAATATATTTTTAAACCCTCGAATTGAATAAAAAATATCGTGGTAAAATAGGTAATTATCTCTTTTTCACGTTACTACACTCACACCTGTGCGTTCACCACAATTTCAAGAGAATCGATCATTGGAAAAATAAAAAAAAAAAAAATGAAAAATATATTTTTAAACCCTCGAACTGAATAAAATTGGTCGAAAACGATCGCGAGCCGTGCCCGGCTATATTCAACTTCGTGAACTCCATTAGTCGATCGATCGTCTGGCTGCATAAATTAATCCCCGTGATGCCGTCCGCATTTAGCTCCAAAAACCATACACCATCCGGTTAGCCTGCGCGACGGTGTAACAATGATCGATTTGAAAAGTGTGCTCGTTCTACCTTTGGATCTTTCGCGCCGCTGCTGCGCCCTTTTGTCCCCGCTGCACGCTGAATTTCGAACAATTCGCCGGCTGGGAAATTTCGCTGGATAATTCAGAAGAGAATCGAGCCTCTCTCGCGTTTGCCGAGCGGAACGAATGTTTTGGTTTTGCGTTACAATTAGAATTAACAGCGTTGCTGCTGGTTTATTTCAGAACCTGGATAACCGATCAACAGCGTTTTTTTTTTTTTTTTCGTTTTCAACGACCGATAAGGAGTTACAAAGAGATTCCGTGCACTTAACGATGGTATTTAGTTGAATTTATGAGAAACACCCGGCATGGAAAATTTGATTTATTTCGAGGGTAAAATTCTGCATTTCCGAAAGATTTGCTGGAATTTTATTTGTACTCTTTCTTTCTTTTTTCGCGTGTTTTTTCAATAGGCGAAACGCGTATAATAAGAGTGATACAGTTTGTTAATTATTCATGTTCGAGGAAGAATTTTGTTTTTACGGGTTTGAAGATTTGATTTTGCGAAAATATCGTAATTTCGAGGTTGCTTCGCAATGTATTTTGAGTGAAGCAGCGCGTACAAATTGGGGCAAAAATAAATTCGGGCTGCTGGTCGATCGATACTGAAAAGTCGGCGCGCGAATGGTTCAAGTTGATCCTGCCTCGTTTTCAAAATGAATATCTCGCAGTACGTTCAATAAATGATACTTAATTACGTTTCTAGACATTTGTCAAGAGCAGAGTTACTTTCTGTAATTTTCCTAGATTTGCATTTCTATCTTAACTTCGTCGAATATAGTTTTCTTCTTACGTTGCAATTACTTTTAAAATGAAAGATGCATAATTTTTAGACGTGATGAAGAAAAATAGCTTCATTTGTAATATTTTTTAAAACTCTTTACATTATGAATTATTTAGCCAATTTTCAAAAAAATTTCATTTTTGCAATTTTTGCATTTTAAATTTAGAAGTGTTCGATGGTTTTTGATAATACCGAAGAACCACAATTTCGTATACTTTTTTTTCGAAATGACGAAGACACTTACCTACAGATGGAACGAAACTGCAATTTTGTAACGTTTCGAACATTTATTTCTGCTTTCACAGAGATGCAGTGATCTCACGTACAAAAGCGTGATAAATCGTACGAAGTCAAAAACAGTCACAGAATTCTGCGTTCAGTCTGATAATCCTCTTGCGCGTACTCCCATACAGAGAAAGAAAAAAAGGAATTATTTGCCATTGTAATACTTCATTACTTAAAAGGTATTTTTAAAATACGAACAAAAACAAAAGGTTCGCAGTAAATTTATCATTTCGTTACTCCTTCATATTTTTATCATTTTCAAACCTACAGAAACAACTACGAAAAAACCGTAACACCTTATCGACAGGTGACACTATTCGGTGTCAAACTGAAAAACTGTCCTCTGTTACTGTTGACGCGAAATAACGACGAATGATTATCACCTGAAAAAAAAAGAACCGACACGCGGGCACAGTCGACGTCAATAGTGGCAGATAACGCGCTGCAACAACGAAATAAGCAATTAGATTTATATCCAACTATCTTTCACGAAGTATGCAGAGAAACTCTTTGCTGTTCTGAAATTTTGTAAACATGATTGTTTACAATATAGTCCTATCTATTTCAATTTTCCTGGTCGACGTAGTTTTCACTTGTATACAACTATTTTTCATGGAATATTCAAAAAAAATTCTTTTTTGCCCTGAAATTTTGTAAACAACAACATTTACCAAATATTCCTATCTGTTTCAATTTTTCTGGTCGACAAAGTGTTACCTTATACGCAACTATTTCTCATGAAGAATACTGAAAAATTCATTTCACCTCTGAAATTTTGTAAACAATCAAATTTACAAAATAGTCCCGTTTATTCCAATTTTCCTGGTCAATATGTCTAGTGATAACTTGTATGCAACTATTTTTCATGGAATATTTGAAATTTCGTAAACAATCAAATTTACAAAGTATTCCAATTAATTTCAATTTGTCAGTTAATCAACCCAACAGACCGCTCAATTTCCATCCTCCCTATACAAGAAGCACCAAACCGACTCCTCGGACGTTTCACTTTCAAAGAAACAATTTACCACCGTTCACCGAATTCTTACGTACTCCTTTCCGCCCGGGATCGTGCCGCCTCCTAAAACAAAGCACGGAGAATGGAGAAGCGAAAAAAGAAGGCAAATCGTCCCGATTGAAGAACGATCACGGCCCTCCGGATCGAACGCGATGCAACACATGATAAACGGGGGCAGAGTAAGGCGCGAGGGAGCGCGTTCCGGTCCGACGAAGAGAGCAACAGTAAATACTGGTGGCTGGTTTGCTTGCCGGCGCGCTAGTTGTTAGATCGATCCGATCAGAATCGAACCGCGAAAGTCAAGTTGGAGTTGAGGCAGGTTCGGGACATCTGCGTCCTTCTCCCTCTCCTCCCGGTGTGTCCTCTCTTCCCCCCCGTCGCTCTTTCTCTTTCTCCGTCGGCCCTCACTCCTCGAGTTCTCCCCCTTCTTGAGCTAACGAGTCTGTCTCGCTCTGCCGCCTCTCTTTTCTTCTCTTTCCCGCCTGTCGTTCGGTGAATCGTCGGTCCTGTTCTCGCGCATGCGCCGCTCTCGCTTCCTCGCGGTCCAACAGGTTATATTTTTCCAGCTCTCTCTCACCCCCGTCGATCTCGTCTTCCTTCCACCGTCTTTTTCTAACCCTTCCTCCTCCAACCCGTCCCCCTGTTTCTCTGCTTTCGACCGCGTATATTCGCCGTGGCCAATCAATCTTCTTCCTCCCTCTCGCAACTCCCTTTCGTTCGTTGTCGCCTCTCTCAGTAGGCCGCGGGGGGGGTTCTTCTTCTCGCTTGCTGCGAAAACTTTTTCACGCTTGCGCCCCCCCGATCACGCTGGCTGGCCACCCCTCGGATACTACAACCCCGCCGCGGATGGATCGAGAGCACGCTTTCAGCCACCGCGTCGATTCAGCACCGGAGAGAACGAGGTAATTAGGAAGGCACGCGGCGGTGCATCGCACCGCGCTCGCTGATCGCCGCGATTCAGCGTTGGAGAACGTTGCACCTCGTGATTGAGAAATCGCCCTACTCTCGGAGAGCGTGATCTCAGGTGCGAAGGAGAGGTTTTTTGGTCGTTGTGAAATAACGGGGGGATTCGTCCGTGGGTTATGTCGTGTGTTCTTTGTTTTTTCTGTCATTCGTGCTGGAGTGACCCATGGTGGGTCACGTGGGTAGATAAGAGCCCGATGTGATGACCCATTGTGGGTCATGTTGGTGAATAAGAACGTCACACGATGAGCCGTTGTGGGTCACTTGAATAAATAAGAGCGTTAGAGGATGGCCCATTGTGGGTCACGTCGGTAAATAAGAACGTCACATGGTGACCCATCATGAGTCATTTTGGTAAATAAGAGCACCACATGATGACCCATTGTGGGTCACTTGAATAAGAGCCTTACAGGATGACCCATTATGGGTCACGTGGGTAAATAAGAGTACCACATGATGACCCACCATGGTGGGTCACACCGTCCTGAACGTGTTAATTGCCTTGTTGTGAGAATGTTTCTATAGTAAAATATGTATTATGGGAATTTATTACAGGAAATATGTTTGAATTTGTGAATGAAGATGAAATTTTGGTTTCTTTCTTTATTTTTTTAATACAAACTTTGTATTGAGTCAAAAGTATAACGAATCATCTATGTTTACTGTCGTGTATTATTCATTTTTATTTTTATAAAAGGGTT
>NW_017100261.1:4429850-4441848 GCF_001263275.1 Habropoda laboriosa
AACAAAGAGATTTGTAGCCTCTGGGATGTTGTATTTTCCTAAATTTCGCGCAAAATGTATCGATTTCTACGGTATCGAATCTTTAATGCAGTTCAATAGATTTAACTCTGTTTAAACTTGATAATCGTTTTCCTATAGGAATTCCAAACTGAATTAACTCGTGTAAACAGTTTATCGAGCATTGGATTATTATATCTTCAATACAATGAAATTCAATTTATTAATTTAATCTTTCGAACCGCAACACGTTTAAACACATTAAAATCCTCTAAAAACTTCAACGAATTCTGGATTATTGGGACACCTTAGTTTCACATGTCATGACATATTTAATCACACCTATGTAGATATATATTTACATAAATTGTGAGAAATTTCAATCTTCTATCATTCTTTTTTTCTTCTTTTTCATTCGCAACGTTTCAGCGATACGAATACGAGATTTTAAACAATTTTTACATCTTCTCGTCACTGTTTGCACGCTGTCAATGCACACTCATTAGTCTGATTCACGCCGTTCTTTCTGATGACGTCATTCGATAGTGTTGTGACAAAATACACGGGACATTTTCAGCGGAATCGATGTTGCCAGGTAAATGACGGGTGCTTCGAACCATGCTTCAAAAAAAAAAAAAAAAAAAGAAGAAAGAACGTACATTTAGGCGATTACCTAGCACACCGACATGCTTTGTAACGTACCGATCCACGTTCCTCGATAATAAATCAGTCGAGGGGTGTGTGAATTAGTCGGTGCGTGAATTATAATTAAACCGTGCCGTGAATACGATTTGGAATAATGCTACTTTTAAAACTTCCCGTTTAGAACCACCGTCTCCTTTTTTTTTTTTTTAAACGATACAGAAGCGCGTACACGTTTTTCATTTAACACGAATTGGATTACTACGGTGGATTCCGCGGCCTGGTATTAACCGCGTCGCTCGTGGCGTCACTTCAAAAAAATTATTGCCCTTTATGCTGCTGTCTGACCGCTATCTATGAATATGGAATTTTTAAAAACCCGAAAATTCGTTCTGGCCTTTTTCGAGAAAGTTATCTGTATCACGTCACCTCCGTTCGTGAAACGTGTAGATCGCGCGGCAACCGGAAGTGCAAGAGTTAGATCCTCGAAAACAAAGCGCGTTCGCGAAAATGATGGACTCGATTAATTAAAGGAGTGGAGAGAACGGAAAAAATTAGTTAACCCTCTGTAACACCATGTAACTTAGAATTTAGGTATTATGCATTTGTCTGTCGGGTGTACAAATTAATTTGGCGCCTTTCTTCACAAATTTCAGCGTTTATTTAACCCTCAAACGCTACCCTAAGTGAAACTTTCACTCTGGGCGAATTTTGTTTTAATTTTATTAAAAAACTTAACAGTAACTTTATGGGTATTTCGGATTATCACGAAACAAATAACTTCTACCATGTACTTTGCAATAAAAATTACAAAAAATGTTAGCTTGGGATAATATTTCACCTATGATACCTTAAAAGTAAGATTTTCTAAATACAACTCTAAATATTGACAACGCAAAAGCTTGCAATTTTCGTTCCTAGATCATCTTTTTTCACCGAAACTTAAGTGTACAACCAAATGGAAGATATACAAATGGTGTATAATTAAATTGGGGACGCGGACAGCGGATGCCGGGTCAGATATGACCCAATACTAAAATCTCTTTCCTACGCAAACGAAATCACATTTTTTAAATTTTATTCGCTCCGTTCAACGAGTACGAAGGCCTCGACGTAAAAGAGTATTTCCAGTACTCTGATATCCGTGTAATAAAAGCTCCAAACATACACTAACGATTAGTAAAAATTTGCCACCCGGTGGAGCAAGAAGCGTTTCTAAATTAGCGGTATTTATATTCATAAAAGGGTAGCATTCGCGGTCCCAGGATAGTAATTGGCCGTGGTGCTGACAGAATTGCAACATTAGCGATTACCGTGTATTAATATTTGTTATTACGAACTGGGAATACCTAGGATCGTGAAATAGTAACGGCTATGAATGGAAGATCGCACAGTCAGCGACCACGAAATAATGACCCCAGAGATTGCCAGATACTATTTGCATACACCCGTTTTCACCGTGAATTTGTTTCTGATTGCACTACCGTCATATTTCTCGCGAGCTTCGTAATTAGTTGCGTAGACTGCTTTTTTCACGTTTAACACTTGCTGTTGGAAAGTAATAGTTCGGACGATAATTTCACCAAAAAGCACGTTCTTTTCAAATTCCAAATTAACCCTTTGCAATCGAGCGGCGACCGAGAAGCGACATTAAACAATCGTCACTTGGTAAACGATTAACGAAGACAGCGAGCAGATCTACGGGCCTCTATAAATTTCTTCACCACAGTGAAATAGGTAATACAGCGAATATTTAAATAAAATAGTATACTTCGTTAGTTTGGAAAAATTTCAAAGAAGACCCGAACTGTAACCTTTCCTATAGCAAAACGATCTCCGAGTGCAAAGGCTTAAAGAAACTTCAAAGCAAATATTAAAAGTATTCTCCTTCCCAAGAAATTTACCATTCTACAATAAAGCTTAATTTCCCCTAACATACTTACTCCGAATCATCGTCGCTGATAACCAAGTTCGAGCATTTAATTCCACCTTGAAAAATTCTGTTGGAGAAAGAAAATTTCCACGAGCAGTCTCGAAGATATTGTAAACATGTACGAACTGATCGACAGTTGGGAATTCCACGATCTGTCCGTGGTATTGTCGGGAACGAAAGCAGTAGCCGCGTATCAAAATTTCTTATCACCGTCGTCCGTGGGTCCGTCAACGATAATACGAATGTATCTGCGACGGGAGAGAGGAGCGCATTGAAAAATATTTAGCCGATGACTGTGGCCTGGCGTGGCTGTGAATCAGCCGTTTGAACGTTAGGGACAGCGCACAGTGGCGAAAGATGAACGTGTAATTCGATAACGATGTATTTGGCGCAAATGCATAATGCGATTACTGTTTTCCCTTGTGTTTCGCACGAGTAACGCGGCAAAAGTTAAGCTGGATTAGCCGAGAATGGACGGTACGTTTAAAAGGAAACAGCAAGAAACGTTTATAAGTGGGACGCTTTTAGCGTATTATTCTCGCCTGTTCGCTGTGTAATATTTACTTTGTGTCGTTCCTGGCCGCCTACTTGCACCGTCAATCGTATTTATTTGCATCGTTATTCTTTGGTTAAAGGAACAAACAAAGAAAAAAATTCTACGTATTAATGCTTAATGTAATGTGAGAAAATGAAATGTAGTTCGATTTTCTTTTCTTTTAAATTGAAAGTACGGATCGGAGCTTTCTGCTCCGTATGCTGTAATTTAGAGTATACAGAACTTACAAAAATATTTAAATTTGTCACGCATTTTTATGTTACTTATCTGACAAGGAAACATTTCGAATTGATAATCGCCTATATTAAAGAAACTTTGGTACTTGGTAGTACTCAAGAAAATATTTGACACGTATTTTTTTTTTATCAGCAATGGTCCACATTGAAGGGGGTGAAAATCGTCCCAAAATTGGGGGAAAATTTATTATTATTATTTTCAAGAAAAGAGTGTTCAGGATTCGTTAAAAAAATCTTAGAGTCCACTATTACCACTACTTTTTAGTAATGGAGATATTAACGTTACATGCTTAAGTAACAGAAGGTATCTAGGCAAACACAAAATTGACTCGAGCTTACAAAACAAATTTATCGGATCACACGAGACACGGATAAAATTGATACTTGAAGTAAGTTCGAAATTCACCGGGTTAATTTGAATGTAGAATTTACTTAATTACACGCAGCGCAGCTTGTGAAACTTACTCGATTACACGAAGTGCAAAATTTACTTAATTAGGTGCGGTACAAAGTGTACTGCAATTGCAGGAGAAATTCAAAATATCTATGGATAACATTGACACGTCGCGCTAAGTACAAAGTATATCAAATACTAAAGTGTTTAATAATATCTCGCGACATTTAATCGCACTGTGCTTTGTGATATTTAAGAATGTTTTCGTTGAAATGTAAATGTTGTTCAGTTACACGAAATACACGTCTTAATCCATCTTTGACGAGTGTAAAAATATTTCAATCAGATGTTTTACCATTGAATACGCGAAAACAAGTGTCACATTAAAAGCTGACGAAGTCATGGAGTAATTTGTGATTTTTATCTTGTATTTCGAATAATTAATATGCAAATAAATTTTCAGGGATTCGGCACACAACTGATTACGCTTTAAACGTGTAATTAAAAGAATATTTAGATACAGAATTAATAATATTTCATTTTCTACTTAATACTTTATATGTAGTGGTTTTGTTTAATCTTATGTACTTGTGATCTATATTTTTCTCGATCATCGCAGAAAATTTTCTCACCGACAGCCTAGAATTCTTTTTGAAAATATGCGATCAATTATCAAATTCTGTGCAATCTGTTTCACTATAATTTTACATATATCTTTTTCGATCGAATTTTCCCACTAACAACTTAGAAACTGTTTCTTTTTTTTTAAATTCTGTGCATTTTGTTTCGCTGTAATTTTATTTTCCAGTTTCAGTGTAATTTATAATTTTGCGTATGTATATATCCAGCGAATTTTTTCATTGGTAAAAACCAACACATTAATGATTATTGATCATTTTGATAGACTATACGTAAAGCGTTTCAAATTCAATTCCCTCAGACGGTCTTTGCGGTTTCAAACCTTGAAATCCTGCAGACAGAACTGCTTAAAGACGGCTTTACACGATTTCCAAAGCTGCAGAAGGCACATGGGATCCTGGGGCGCTAATGAGGCGTGCGATTCTCTCGTTAAAGGATTAAATTACTGAACGTGGAAAGTCGTGGTAAAAGGCCGAGGGTTTGGCATAAGGGGGTTTCGTTCTTTAACGACGATCTCGAGGACTTAATGAAGCTTGTAAATGACGGAAAATCAATTTTGCATGCAAAATGCTATTTTTTTCTATAAGTCAGCTTTCTCTATTCCCTTCCACCTGCCGTCGCGCTATGGCGTTTTCGTCAGAGCAACATGTTTTCCTTTTAATTTTTCAAATTGAAAATAAGTCACCGGTGAAATGTCACTTTGTCGACGTAAATTTCCGTGAGATTTTTTTCTCGATATTTTCAGAAGGAAATTTAGTTGGAAAACGTTCAGAAAGCGTGTATTTATAAATTATATTGAATTACAATTATTTGTGGATTATTGTAAAAAATGTGTCTTTACATTTGTTTGAACATAAGAATTATAGTAGAATTCGAATTTTACCACATATAAAATTATTAATTCGATATTAACAAAAGTTAGGACAATCGTGAAAGCGTCTTTAGGTAATTCTCGATCTTTCCAAAATCAATTTAGTTTTTTTCCTTTTAATAAAACGATGTCAACGAAAGCAAAATATTTCATACGAAAAACTTACTTTTATCTAAGGTACTTTCATTTTGCACGAATAATTTTAAAAAATCTACCTCAATTTATAAAACATTATAATGAATAATTATTTTAATGGGTTCGTTTAAATGAAATACTTAGCTGTTAAGTATCTTCGACTTAGTTCAATCAGATACGAAAATACCGAAAATTGAATTAATATTTCAAATCAGAAATAATTTATTTTCTAAAGAGTAGTGCAGTGGAATTTTTATTCCCTTCTACGAGACAAATTTCTTTGTCGAAATAACGTTCCTGATCACCCCATTGATGTATCACCATTTCGGTTACCGAGGAAAAGTACTCCCACCACTAACTTCGAAGTCTCCAATTTATCATTCACACGATCGCTCCCATTCGTTCAGGCAATTAACTCACCTACACACACGTGGCTATCCAGCACGCAGCTAGCGATGGGCTTGGGTCTGCATCTTGCGAATTTTCGAACAATTTCGTGTTGCAGGTATTCAACACACCAGCTTAAATTTTTTTTTAAATTGACGAAAGAAAAGTTTCTCAAAATTTTGATGAACATCAAAGAAATATATTTACAAACAGTCTTGAAGCTAAGCAAAAAATTGTCACATGAGGACGTTCATAAAACAATATTTCCACTTTCTATTCTATCATGTTAACCCTAGTACGGTCTTCGGGTCTTTTTGGACCCATCGCTTTCTTATTTTTTTTTCATAATATTTGCTGTTGTCAAGTTTATGTTCCCTTACTATTGTAGTGACAGTTTATTGTCCAGATTCATATGGCGTGCTGGTAACAAAAATTGTTACGCATCATGTCCTTGGGTCTTTTTTGACCCAAAGTCTCTTGGGTCTCCTTTGACCCAATTATTTCTTCAGTTATCCTATTTCACAGAATTATTCTGCGTTTACACTCCTCCATATCTCACTTTTCAAGTATCCCACGTGAATCTTCGAAACCTTCGAACAGTTTCTTCAAATATCACCCATACCACGAACTTTGTCGTCCCCTTTTACAAAATTATTCTGCGTATACTCTAGAAAAACCACCTCCAGCTATCCTCCCCCTAACGAATTCAAAACGGAAACCATCACCTCCAAAAAAAAACCTCCCCTCCATTTCTCGCTTTCCCCAAAACAACAGTTCCAAATAAACTAACAACTACCTATCCCACACGTGGAACTTCGAACCATTTTTTCAAATGTCCCTCGTACCATGAACATTTCGGACTACGCCCAAAAGCGTAGCCATGCGGAGAATATTTTTACGCGACGTGTTTCACCGATCGGACAGTTTCACCCGTGGTGAGTTGGCCAGAAATGGAAGGGGCGGGTGGTGGTGGCGAGAGGAGCTTCTTCGTCGCATGACAGTATTGCAAGAGGAGAGAAGGAAAGAGTTTCAGTGCGAGGGGTGTCTCGCACCCCTCGTATTCCCAGCGAGGTAAGGGCCAGTATGGATTTCCCATAAGATCAGGTATGCCGGTGCCTGGAGCCGACAATAAGGGTGTGCCAGTGTGCTCGTTCGCTATACTCGGTGAAAGGGAACAAGGGAGAAAAGGGAAGAAGAGAGACATCCCTTCTCTTGGCCCGTTTCGAGCCACCCTAGGGGACTCCTCTCTCTCTCTCTCGCCCCGTTCTCAAGCTGTCTTACCCTGCCATGTCGTGTGGAACATTCGAAATACATATATCTGGCTCGAATATTTGCCATCTTTCGTAATATTCTGTAGACCAGGGCTCTGGGATAATTGTTTGAGGTACGCTGATGGGAGAAGGAGATAGGATGCATTTTCTTGTTCCGTAGAATGGTGCTTTACGCTAATCGTTTAACTTGTGTAGCGAGGACAAGTAGGGAGGAGGAATTTTGTTGAAAGGAGGCGAGGCGTGTTTTGTTTGTTCCTTAGTTTATGTTAATCCTGGCAGCTACAGTTTGTGGCAAAAGTTCCTGCAGTTGAATTGCAAAAATATTCTTTTTTTTTTTTCAATTTGGTAATTCGGTGATGTTGCTAATTTAGGAAGGTGTTATTCTTTTCTTTTTACTGTCCTATATTGTGTCGTGATAAATTGTTGAACTCAGAATATGGGAACTTTTGTTGCATGCTGTACTAACTGTGTTGGAATATTCTTAGAGAATCAATTGTTTCTAGGTCTCAATTGTTTAAAAATATCAATTCTCTGTTCAATTTCATTCTATATCTTTTATTTAGTTTCACATGGAGAATCGCTATTTGTCACGATCACTCGTTAATCACGATACGACCCACCTTAGAATCAAATTTTCCTTCGCCGAAGACACTTCAACGAATAACAAAATAAACACAACACAGTGAAGATAACAAAAAAAGGTAAACAGACGACGGTATTCCAGCGGAGAAATAATTCAAGCAAAATCCCTACTCCCATCGATGGTCTTCGTTAACCGGTTTCCCGAGAGCGGTGATGTAATCGGTCGCGCTTTTGTCCGTGTCCGTGACGTGAACACACGAAGAGGAATATCCACAGAGGAGGCGCTGTTTCCACCCCTTCGCCAGCAGACGCTACCCCAAAAGCGCGAGGCAGCCCGTATTCCAAAAGTACACTCTCCGGTAATGCACTCTCGGGGTTGGAACCACGCCCTCTCATCCTTCTTCCGTGAGTGAACCACGGAACCGCGTTGTTCACGTTCCAAGATCGTCTCTAGCCAGGCTCCTTGGCAGTCGCTTTGCGGTTACCTTTATAGTCTGTTGGTGTCGCGGTAAAGATTCTGGGTTTACGTACCGTGAATTCCACGGACGAAGTATTAATAGGCGAAGCTGATCTTAGGGGTCGCCGTTGGCCTGTGGCTTTTGTGAAATCTCTTCTCCAACGTCATTTCTTCCTGACGCGAATGTGTAGGTGGGTATACGGAAATTAGAATTCGACGAGGGGTTCGGTGTTTGGGAATTTTTTGAGATTCGGAGGAAAGGTGTGGCGACGTTCTGACAATTTTGTTTCGTTTCTGTGAATCAGGGATGAGTGAAATTTCTTAGCAATCTCGACGTTATGTCATCTAATTTATTGATTTGAAAATTGCTAACTTTGTAGGATGGAGTTTTTGTTTTAATACAGGTGGCAGTGAGTAGGTTTTTATTTTATTTTATTTAATTTTTTGGAAGTTTATGAGACAAACTCAGTCTTATGTGATTTAATTTAGTAATTTCAAAATTGTTCATTTTGTAGGGTGGACTTTTTATTTCAATGTAGGTGACAATTATTTTGTTTTAATTCCTGAAAGCTTACGAACCGCTACTGTTGATACTGTTGCTTTCATCATATTATTTATACTAAAATCATACGGTTCTTTCAAAAATGCCTCAGTATATTTAAATATATTTTATACATTAAATATTAACGATAAGAATTCTTCTGACATTGATATTTCAGCCTTAATCGTTGTTGTTATTTCAAATAGAAAATGATCTCAGAGTAGACGATACAAGTATAAATTCTGCTGTACTCACTACTAAGTTACACGCACTTTGCTGTAAGTGTTTGCACATTGTGTAAATGACACTTATTTACACGTGTTCGTGTTTAGTCTCGTTAGAGCTGCGCGGTATAGCATTGCTCTTGGAACATCAGTTTATCATATGTGTACTAGAAGTCACAACTTCGACTTTACAGCTAAACCTCATCTTGACCTTAGTTTCTTACGCGTAGCTTCTTTCGAGCATATCTTCCTTCAAACTTTATGCCCACGTGCAGTTTTCAAATACACGTGGAATCAGTTTATCGTTATCAATTCTGAACTTCGGTATGCGGAAGTTCTATTTGTCGAAAATTTGTAAATTTTATTATTACACAAATGGATTTAAGTTTTCGTTGACGAAATTTCACTTTTATATTTCTTCTGAACGTATTTTCATTTTTATTGTACCGAGCTTCAAACTTTTAACTTAATTGTATAATATAGTAGAGATTTTAATAAATATTCCAGAATTTTTTTAGATTTTTCAAAAGTCTAGTAAAAAAATTAGGCTTGAATATAGAGAAACCCAGTTTGTCCACTGACAAGGGAATATTCCGAAGTGGTAATCGATATTGATGAAACTTTGGTATATGGTAGTACTAAAAAAAATATTTGACACGTATTTTATTTTATTCACAATCGTTCACATAGAAGGCGTAAAAATGGCCCTGAAAGAGGAGACCAAAGATCGCCCTCAAATAAACATACTTGGTGAAAATTATTTATTACAAATTCCTCTGCCTACCAGTTTCCGAGATATTAAACTAAATATATTCACTATCTTCAATTTCTACTTTCATTGAGAATTTTTTTGAGAACAAAAATATTGAGAATATACAAAAGAATTTGAAAACTATACCAAAATAATGTCAAAAATATTAAGCATACACCAAAGTTTCACTTCACCATGTTCCCTGTCTGATTCTAAAAAAAAAAAATTTACATTCGACGCCTTCAATTACCCACAATCTCTCCCACCCCCCCAAAAATACCAAAAACCCAGTAACACGACATTTCCAAAAATTTCCCATCAATTCGAACTGATTTTCCTGGCATTCGTCACTCGGTGGACAACTTTTTCCACTCGATCTCCATCGAGAGTAATGGTCTCTGGAGTACCGTCGAGCCACCGTCGTATTGCTCAGTAAGGATTCACCTCTGGACGAATCCTTGGTGGGCCGGTAATGTCAGTAGTTTGACTCACGGCTCGAATCGGAGGAAATGGAATTTCCTACCAGTGCTGATGTGGATGGTAGTAGTAGTGGTAGTGGTCGTCGTCGTCGTCGTTGGCTAGCCTGATGACGGGCTTATCGGCGCCGTTCGTCAACTGGCGCACACTCACGCACACCGATCGCTTATACCAGGCGAGTTCTCGTCGAACGGCTGGTAGGCGTGTGTGATAGCGAGGTGATGTTTGTTGCTAGCTGTCGGCTGATTCAGGGAGCCATCCGTGTCAAGGTACACCACATCGACGTTCACATGCAACGTCCTGTGTTCTTTTTGCACCAGTCACGTGCACACGTACCGACAGCACGATCGACTTTGTCACTTGCACGACGAACCTCTCTTCGCGTGTACAGGGTGGCCTGTAAATCAGGGTGCAATTAGGGATGAAGCCGGGGGTAGTGCACGTTTCAAGTTTCACGCAGTACGAGAGAGTTGGAGTACTTTCGAAAGAGTGGGGACGTTTATGTGGGTACTCGTTCGAATCGATTTTTTTCTCTGCTTTTTTTTTTTAGTGTGAAGGTTCTGTGGAGTATTCTGTGAGAAGAATTTTTGAGAAATTTGAGATATAGATGGAGGTGTGTAGGTTTGAAGATAGAAGTGCAGGTAGTATGTAAGTTGTATGAAAAGGTTTATTAGCGTTTTTCTGGGAAGTGACTATTGGGGAAGTGAGAATGTGACTATTAATTTCGAATTATATAAATGCATCTTCGATGTGAAAATATGAATGTTTGCGTGTCTTACAGCAGAGCGAGGCGAGAATGTTTGAAGTAGAAATATTTTGTTTGTAATGGAATTTTTTTTATTCAGTTGTTCGCCAATTTTTTTCTTTTCGATTTCGGTGAATGACTGAAGCAAGTTTGCCGATTGACGTAAACGTAGTTATTTTTATTTCTGATGATTATCATGAACGTAATCGTGTCGAACGTGAAGGAGAAATTTTTGATAGTGACCGTACATTGATAAATCTATCTCGGTAAATATTTCTCACTGTTTAATGCAAAAACGTGAAAACATTAATGAAATATCAATAAACCAATGTGCAAAGTAGGAATTACGTAGACCTTTTAGTATGGAAGAAAAAAATTCATAAAAATTGCCCATTTTTCTTGCACTTGTTTCCTTTCTTTAATTGAAACGAAATTTTATTAAATGCAAATAAGAACTAAATGAAAATTATGAAATTATGAACATGCTTTTTGCGAGAGTTTGAATTTCTTAGAAGTATTTTGGAATATTTATTTTATAAAAATAAAAAATATTGAAAGTTATACTTTTTGTACAAGTATTTTGTAATTACTCATAAATAAAGGGGAAATTATATTTTCGAGTCATTACGTGAACTTCGATCGTGTATATGGAGTTCGAAAAATAGCAGTACTATCTGTTATTACCCTAAATTATAGCTATCGTTCGTTACCTTTAAGGTGTATTATTAAGTCGCTACACTTTAGACGTTCAATTGGAATATACGATTGACAGAAGTTTGATAAACTACTCCTCCCTTTTTACGGTCTATAATCATTCCAGTTTTTGGTATTGAATATTTTATGAAGGTGATAAATGAATCAATTTTACTCACAATCAGTTGCATTTAAATCCACTGACTGTACGCGATCACTTTATTCATTAACACTCTATATTACATATTCTGCCTCCCATTAGGCAACAATTTTACTTCGAAAGGAAACAAGTAATTATAAATACCAATTAAATTCTGCAATTAAAGATATGTCATTGAGAGTATATTCTCTAAAATAACCGTATATTCAAGAGTAGAATCATTCGTTTTGAATTAAAATAAAACGAAATTTTTATTAAACGTAAATAGAAAATAAAGGAAAAATTGTAAAGGTTCCTTTTTCTGAGA
>NW_017100261.1:4441988-4453913 GCF_001263275.1 Habropoda laboriosa
ACAAGTATTCTCAGATATTTATTTTACGAAAGAAAAAAAAAATCGAAATAGTAAAATTAGAAAAAATATGTTCTCTCCTTGGTTAAATAAAAATTCCTAAATATCCTCAACACTTTCGCAGAGTTGCAAATGAAAAATCAAAACTGTTTCCTCGTTCTCCCGAAAAATTCGATTTTTGCAGATACCCTACTCATTTAAATAGAATTCATTTTTCCATTTTCCACAATCAAAAACAAACACAACACCCTTGGTTAAATTTACGTTACTCATTACAGAAACCAATTAAATTTCCGAACGATAGCAGCATCGGAGAAAAAAAATCGACCGGTGTATATACTTGGAAAAACCGCCTTCGATTAAAATACGCGAATAAAACGGTCGAATCAAACGTCAATTTCACTCGACGCAGAAAATTACGGCTTCGTACAAATAACTCGAACATCCCTGCTCCTCTCGACCTGTGTCACTTTGCGTTTAGGGGGAGAAAAGAAAAGGGGCGAACTTCTCGGAGGCGCGAAGAAGCCTCTGGAACAGTGAATGAATTACCCGCGTCGAGATAATTTCGCGATCGCCCCCAAGGTACACGAGCGTGTCGTCTTTTTAAGCGACGATTCTATTAGCCGAGACACGCGATTTGCCGATAAATTACGCGAAACGCGCCGCCGGAAGGAAATTACGAGGCGATCGGGAACACCGGCGGGACAGGAGGCCGGTTTTCTCTGTTGTTGCGAAAACGTATCGACACTTGGAATGCAGCCGATCGATATAATCGCGCGGCTGGTGACATTGTGAAATAAGGCTCGACCTGACGCGTAATTTTAGTCGCGCGCTCGAGCAGATAATTAAGGCGACCACGAGCCGATGAATTATGTCGTTTCAGGATCGAACCGCGCGCGCGTTTAACTCGACCGATCGTTTTTTCTTTTTTTCTTTCCTCCAATTTTCACGCACTTTGCTGCTCGGTTTCGCTGGTGAAATTATCGGGTTAGGCGTTTAGAATTTAACGGGAAACGAAAATTTTGAGGAAAATCGCTTTTCTTTTTTGCTTGTGACATAAGTTTGAGCTTGAAAAAAATGGTTCACTTTATTTTTTCACTTTGTCTTCTGAGGAGAAGTGTGCCTTGGGCAAATTAAATTGTGTAAAAGTATCTATTTTTTTTCACATATTGTCGTCTTTTGTCAGAACTTCTATTTTACCAAGTTTGATGAAAAATGAAAAATTAGAACTAGAGACGTGACATTTTGTTAATAAACGAAGGAAATGGTTCAATTTTTTTTTTCTTTGTCTTTCGAGAAGTGTGCCTTAGGCAAATTAAATTGTGTAAAAGTATCTATTTTTTCACATATTGTCGTCTTTTCTCAGAACTTCTATTTTACCAAGTTTGATGAAAAATGAAAAATTAGAACTAGAGACGTGACATTTTGTTAATAAACAAGTGATTGTAATTTAAAATGTTCCCCTGTAGCAATTACACATCGTTGCAAACGCCTTTTGTACTTATGAAAATGATCTTTGTACGCACTTTTAAAAGTTGCTTTCGAATCAGCCTCTGAATTTTCCTTTGTTTCTAGAACCGTTTGAAAAGTGTGTCCTTTTAATGAACTCTTTAATTTCAGAAGCAGAAAACAAGTCACACAAAGCCAAGTCAAGTGAGTATAGTGGATAGGAAATAGGGGTGACTGCTTTTTTGCTGAAAATTCAAACTGCACTTCAATGAGTTCCGTTTGAAAATTCGCGGTTGTAAAGAAAAGTCGAATTAAAAAAGCTATTGTAAACCTCGGAAAGAACGACTTTCCAATGTAAATTCAACGCCAGTTAAATAACCACGTCATATCGTGCCGTTAATTTTTCTCTACTTTACACAATTGTATCACCTTCATTGACAACATATTGCAGTTCAGTGCTTGTCCTCTTTGTTTGTAATATGGCAACCTGGGTCAATTTCACTCTTTATTTCTTCGAAACGAATTTTTATTTTTATCGAAAAAAGTTTGAGAAATTTGACATAACGTATAATTGTATAATACAGTAGAGACGTTAACAAGCATCCCAGAATTTTTTCAGATTTTACGCACAGTCTGGGTCTTTCATGACCCAAGTGAAATTTCACTCTAGTATTTCCTCGAAACGAATTTTTATCGAAGACAGTTTTAAACATTAGACTCAACCAACAATTCTATACTATAGCAGAGACTTCGATAAGCATCCCAGAATTTTCTCAGATTTTTTGAAAGTCTCTGTCGTCAAGATAGCTACCAAAAAGTAAAAAAATTGAAATAATTGAAAAAATACGTCTGTCGACGCTCGAAGAAGTACGAACCGCGCCTTCGTGGAGAAATTTGTACGATAACCTAATTAGCAGCGGTTTGAAGGTCATCTGGTAAGGATCTACCTGACCTGCCTCGTAGATAATTCAACCGGGCTGCCCTCTCCAAGCCTCGTGAATACCTACACGCTGACGACACTGTAATCCTTGGAGAGCCGAAACTGGCTAACGACTGCCGCTCGAACAGAGCTAGCTTGGCTACCTGAACACCATAAGCAGCGCTTAAAAGATACGACGTTCGAATTTATGGAACAATACACGTCCCATTCTTGAGGGTTTTTACGGTCCTGTACCAGGAATACGATTATGCGGGAGGATTGTTCGTGTTGTTCGCTGTGTGTGCGGCTGGGTAACGACGTCCTCGAGGAGCCATCCCCTAAACGCGGTTTAGTGGTTTTGCCTTTACCATTAGAGAAGTGAAGCCCGGTGGAGTGACGTTATCTGTTGGCTGTATCGGTCGAAGGTGTTTTATAGGTGAAAGTTGTTTGTCGCGGTTGATAGATTGGAATTGATTTATTGGTTTATGGGATTCTAGTTTGCTCGGATAATTTCCTGTTTCTTTTTTTTTTTTTTCGTTCTCGGTTGTTTAGCGTCGAAGGAAGTGCGGGAGTGAGATTTTTGGTAACTCGAGTCGACTGTGTTGTGTAACTATTGCCGGGATAATTTTTTGTTTTTCTGTTGTTTTTTTCCTTCTCGGTTGTTTATCGTTCTGGATGATCGTTCAGCGTTGAAGGAAGCGCAGGGATGAAATTTTTGGTAACTTGAGTCACGTGTGTCACGTGAAACAGGTAATTTAATTGTGTTCTTTAGCTGTGGTCGTATGAGAAAATTTTTGTACGTAATTTAAATGGTCTCCAAGAGTGACTAAGATGGAAGGAACGTTTTCTTTAAGATCAGCCTGTATATCATTGCAATTGTAAAATTTATGAAAAAGAACTGTTGCAACATGTTTGTCGTTAATGTGATCTAAAATTTGTGATTAGTATTTTTTCATTGTGCTGTTTGTAGTCGTCGTGACGTAATATCGAGTGTCACACAATATTGATTTGCACGAGCGATTAAAAAAAAATAATTGAATGCGCACACACGTAGAGGAACAGATATATATCTACAGTCCAGTTGAATGGATACATAGATTTCTCATGACTGATTTACCTATACAATATTTACCTACATTTATTTTTCAACAACGTGTAGATTTACTGTACTATCGTGCAGGGCACACATCAGCCTGTACGATCCAAACACGTATTCCCTTCGTGAATCAAAAACAACATAAGTCAAGTTTTTTTCTTCTCAAATTGAGTTATGCACCGAATCACGTTCTTTGCGTGAGGTGATTAATTATATGAAATAAGAACAACATTTTTGTCATTTAACGGTGTCAAGCCTAATTATCAAGGAAATTTATTTTAAATATAAAATGATAAGTGCTTGGCGCTAAAATTTAAGGAAAATTCGGTGTTAACCACTCAGAAATCAAAGTGACTAACTTCATAAAATAAGATTCATTAAACTTGTTTTATTTATGAAAAATGATTAAAGATATTAAAATTGGAAGAATATCAAACAGTGGAGTGAATCGTTTCAACTTCTGACTGGCTCAACCGTGCAATAGCAGGTCTCTCAAAATATTAACTCTCAAATTAACGCGAAATAGAAAATACCACGTGAAAAAGTATCGGAAGCGGTACGATTTAGGCAACTCTCCCTGCACGGTCGATCCCGAATAGGTCCGAATTCATCATCAACAACGGATAAGAAAACAAAAGAAGCAGGGTTGCACGCGGTGCGGCAAATTCGTTTTGACAGGCGACGGAAGGATTCCCGTTTTACTTCAATTACCGTGCAACCGGAGAGGCATCTCCGGTAATATCGCTCACCTGATCCTCCCGGTTGGTTCCCTCTCCCGTCCTTTCTCCTCTCGCTGCAGTCATTTGTCCCTCGGCCGAGCCGCTTGTCAGTCAAGCAGAGCGGCGCGAATCGGCCAGGGCATGAAAGTTTTACTCGCGATTACTCCCGGAGTCAATTAGCGGCGAGTGGATTCGATTATCGTGGAATAATCCTGGACCTAGGTTAATCCAACGGTTCTTGTCTCCGTCGTGCGATGATAATTCTAGCTCGAACGACGCGGTACCTTTGCCCAAGAAGAGTGTCGAACGGTGTAATTTTCGATATTTTCCTTTTATTCCACTACCGACCATAGCCAGAGGCATACTAAACAAGGATAAACAGGCTCAAATCAAGGTTTTTTTTCATGCCCGTGTTTGACGTGTTCCACTGCAGCCATGTTTAATTATTTTTCGACAAAAAAATTTGTTATCGTTCTTCAAGGACGAGGAAATACATAGGAACGAAGCTCGTGTTGATAACTGTTACCGAACTTCTATAATAAATTAGCAAAGAAGGCCTAAAAAAACGGCTGTCACACTAGAACACCCCCTCAACTCTCGTACGTTCCTCAGAAATAGTTAGGCAAGAGATCCTCGGGTGAGATTTCACCCATTGTCGCTCTACATTTTGCTTAATGTTATTGGTAGTCTTTTAGACCACGTTTCATCGAGAGTTAGTTAAATTCGTGAATTTCAAATACACGAAGTTATAACACATTCAGAAAGAAATCAAACATAGTACAGCATCTGGAAAGAGGCTATGGGTGAATTTTCACCCGAGCAGCGTACCGAGGGTTAACACTAAAACTACCGATCGGGTCAATATGACCCATTAGCGACTTTCCAAAAGTGAATTTTTACGTAAGTGAACCGTGATTGGAAAATTCGATTCATACCGATACAAATGGAAGCATAGATGTAGAATATAAATTCGGAAAGTGACAAGCGATAATACTTACCAGTATAGAACATTCACGTTTTTTCGAAAGATGCTAGTGGGGGTCATTTTGACCCGGTCGGTAGTTTTAGTGTTAAGGCGGATTCTTCAAGGTACGTCGATCCAAATTTACTTTCTTTTCCGTCTATCGTTTCAATCGAATTTTCGTGTTCCTGATAATCGAGCTGAAATCACAAGGACGACTTTCGACGTGAAAGTTCGAACAATTCGGGTGGCGGTGGAAGACGAAAAAGGCTCGTGACGGCGACGATCATCGTCGGAATCGAGGCCGGATGCGACGCACCGCCGGTAATTATACCGAGTCTGTGGATTTTCATTATTCATGCGCATAGGTACGCCGAGGCTCGAGGTTGCCTTCTCCCACCTTTCGCTCTGGCAGACAGAGAGGATCCAGGAAATTACCGATGAAACAACCTCGCGAGGGGCGCCTCCGTCACGCGCGGAAACGTTATTCTTTCTTTTTTCCATGCACGTAGAAAGCCACACCGGCCGGAACGACGCCACCCCCCTCGTCGTTCCTGTGCCACCGTTCGTTTGCCGAGCTTTTAATCTTTTTAGGCGCGGGTCGAGCCGCGACGATGGACGTTGTTGGTGGTAGGCTTGTGATTCCTTCACGTTTCGTGGAAGAGACCAGTCGTACTGCACGGGACATCGTCTGATGCTCTTTTAAGGCTGTTTTAAGATTGCTTTGCTGGCTTTATTTTTTTTATCAGATGGGCACCGCGAGATTCTTTTAGGAGTGTAGAATTCTCTGTATTTGTCCCTCGGCTGACGTATTTTTATGCGTGCTGTTGCTCTTCCAGGAATTGGTCGAGGATTCTCTGCAGTTGGTTTAAAACTGCTCTGTAGTTGGATATTTCGTCCTCGAGTGCACGTTTGAAGTGCTACGGTCAGAAATTCATCAACACGTACAGAAGGGATACCCTAAACAGAGCCTGCAGTTCCGGGTAGGAAAGGGGATCAGAGCAGATATTTTTCTCACCTGACTTCCTATTCCATTCTTGATGTGTGACTCGCACAGTTCGAACGTTCTCTCCGGTAAATCTCTAGTTAAATAAAGAAAGTTTATTTAAAGGTTAAGAAGGACAATAGTTTGTTAACAATCCACTGTCCAATTCCAATAGTAGTTGTCGATATGAATACACTTGGGTAGTTTGGAAAAAATTGTACGTAAATTAATCGTAACTGTGTTTGATCTACTCCTTTTTCTGAAATTTCGCTTTCTAGTTTGGGTCATTGGGATTTGTTCTCTGGTATGAAATTAATGAAGTTCAAAATGTTGTACACGATAAAAATATTGTACCTTCGGAATATATTTGTGCAAAAATATAAAAATTGACATTTTTTGAGTTATGTTGATTTTTCTTCATAAGAGTGATAAAATCGGTAATTTCATTTCTCGACAATTTCACTCGCACGAGAGTTCTCTCGAGAATCCGAAACTGCTTCGTGGTAGCTCTCAGACAGTTGAAATAATCACTCTCACAAGTGTCCACTCGCGAGAAATACTCTCGAGAGCAACTCGCGATAGTTTCACTCACGAAAGGACATCTAACTCTGTGTTTGGCTCGATGTACATACAACAACCCAACTCGCGTCTCTTACTTTTAGCGGGCAAAAAATATCACGAGTCTCACGCGATGTTGTGAGACAAGAAGTTAATACCAGGCCTCTGTCCCCTGAAATTTCTTCTCGGAATAGCTGCGCGTTAACAGCGAGCAGAAATCGGGCAGGGCGATACGTCCTCGTTCAGTGTTTACGAGGCTGTCGAGCTGGTGCCTCGATAAACGACGTTTATATCGCGCGACCGTAGTCTTGTAGAAAATACAGTGCTCCCTGGAACAAAGCGTTTTCGATTATACGCGGATTTCGAATCAATTTACCTTATCATGGCGAATAAGAGAGGCGAGGAAGAGAAATTGCCGTTGCATACGAGAAGCAGAGGCACCGAATTCAAGTACGCAACGAGCAGCCGAACTTGGGAGAAAAATGAGACCACGCGAGCTACGTAGCTACAGTTTCACAGTATGTATATGCGTGAATAATGTAATTAGAGGATATGTATGTGTATATATATACGTACACAATCGAAGAATTGAGTTAATTGAAAATTAGGGAGGGACCTACGCATTGCTAATTATTGTTATAATTTAAGTGTAATAAGGTGTGTTATAATTATGGTTCTATAGTACAATTATTGCTTTTCCCCGAGAGTTTTATGTATTCTACCCTTTTCTGGGGAAATAGTTTCTCAATAGGCCTTTAAACGTGATATACTTTGTTTGTTATTAGTTTAACCGTAATATATGGGAACTGAGAATATTCAGGTGGTTTTATACTTATAAATATATGCACATGCATTGGAAGAATGTAAATTTACTTCAGTTTTTCGTGAAGGCAGAGGGTGGTTTCCAATTGTACGGAGAGTCTGCGTTTTTAACCCTCGCGTTGTTCAACGAAGCACAGTATTTCTTTAACCGTTTAACGCCCAGTGTCCTTTTCTGATGACATTTTTACATTTTTAAACTTTTCAAAATAGCTCGATTCGTTGATAGTTCCAAGTTCGTTCGTGCGCCATACTCTCAAACATGAAGTGTAAAAAGAAATAATTTGAGCATGAATAGGTCAATAATACTCTAAATACTCTAAAAATGTATTAGGTCATCCACTGAATCTATTTTCTTCTCAAAACAGTGTCTCGTAGTATTCACCTCTTTTAAACGAAATTGTGAAAATAAAAAGAAAATCGTTGCACCTAGTAAATGAATAGCCTTATTTCTAAAAATTACGTACGACTGTAACCTTTAGATAGATGGAAGAATTTTTAGTATGGAAGAGCTCGTATGATTCGTCTACGATTCCGCGTTCGTAACAAAAATTCGGTTGCACGGTAGAATAAAAACATCGGCAAAATTTTATTGGATTCGTTCGCGACAGCGGTTTGTAGAACGCCACCCGGTACCCAGACACATATATGTGCATATATCGTGCATATACATACGTGTACACATACCTGTCCGATTTCCAACAAGGGAGGACACAAAGGGGGTCGGTGATGGCGGGCTACATTGGGGGTTGCGGTGTCAATAATACATCGTGCTGTTCGTATGTAGGTGACTTTTAGTAGCGAGTATTCGAGCCGTGTTTGAACACGAACAAGAGATTTCCAAGATGAATACGAAGAGTGTTGTATAGCGATGTTTAGTTTAAACAGACGTCACGTCGCATGATTAGAGTGAAATTGTGTGGAAAATTAGAAAATTGAAAATTATTGTTGTACCTATTGCTAGTGTATAAAGAGCGATTGTTTGGTTGAGATAATTACAGTGGAAGATTGTAAAGATGCAGAGTATAATTATGTAATTTTTGTAATATTTATGCAAATTCACTTTCAAATTTTTTCACTTTTTTTTAGTGCCATTGCTAAATATTTAGAAATTTAATTCTCTGCGAAAATTTTAGGTGTAGTTTGAAATTTATCATTCGTACCTCTTGATAGTGTACTTGAGAGTCTATTTGATCGAAATAACCACAGTGAAATATTTAAATAAATTTAGAGCTATAAAGACTAACACTTATTACGCGAAATAATTTTCTCAAACACAGTTGTTCAGCATTTCGAAATTCGTTCTCCCGCGACAGATTTTCAGCTCACTTCCAAATTTACCATTTACACAGTCGATCAATAGTTCCCGAAATATTCATCAATGCTAATGCAAATTATATAAACCACGTACGATCAAACACGGCTCAAACGCTTTCTCGTTTACATGTACAAAATTCCACCAAAATCCGTCTCGAAAAACACTCCACCTATTTATCCTCTTCGTTCGAACACATTCGCGGAAACTTTCCCGAATACCCCGACGATACAATTTCACAAAGAAATAATCCAGGAAAAACAAACACACACACACACACGTGTAGCAGTGTGTCGCCAAGTACGGAACGGTAACGATATTTATGAAGAAAAAAGAGGAACGTGTACAGGAGAGGGGAGAGGGCCATTGTCTCTTGACCCATCTAACTCCATTACGATTTCCCCGGCTTCTCCGTGGCCACAAATTTTCCAATTTCACCGTAGCACCGATCAAACCGTCGAGACTGTTCCACGAGTCGTCGGACTCGGCCGCATTTACATTTTCCGACGGTTTCGCAAAATATCGCGGTTATTTACACGCCATCGACACGTTCGGAGGAGTTGTATGGCCGGTGGTCGAAAGGCAGGCCAGCGGAGGCAGCAGTGGCCGGCGTTGCAATTTCACGGCGGAATTTCGAGCGCGGACAGCGCCGCAACAAAATTATTATTTTATTCGCGGAACTTTACTCATTTCCTCGGTCGTAGCCATCGTTGTATCTCCCTCGTGACTGCTCTCTGGTCGAGTTTACGGCTCCCCCCCCCCCCCCCCCCCCCGTACGAGACAGCGTAGTTGCACGCGCGCACCACCACGCCACACTCCTTCGTGATATATGTCTGGCTGTACGTGGCGGTTGAGTGGAGTTGTGGTGGACGGGTGGGTGGCGGTGTGGGCGTGCGGACGATAGTTTATTCAGCGGATTATTGACGGGTGGTGTGTTCGGGTCCTACATGCCGTACGGCACACTCAAAATAGCCCCCGGTTAGCCCCTGACGCTGGCATTTGAAATATCGACCTTTTCGAATTTAGTCGGGATATGCGGTCGCCAGGATCGGCCGCTCGTCGAACAGGGGGGCACCGGTTGATCGCTCGGGAGACCGCCGCACCGTGGCGATCTCGTTCGCGTGCCTCTCTCTCTCTTTCTCTCCCTGTGTGTTTTGTGTGTGCCACTCCTTCTCGCTGTGTTACTCTGTCTTCTGTGTTGTGTGTCGTTCTTTCTCTTCTGTCTCTACGGTTCGCTGTGTGTTGCTCTTCTGTCTCTCCCTTCCCCTGTGTGTGTTTTTCTTTCTCACTCTCTGTCTTCTGTCTCTCCCTTCCCCTGTGTGTGTTCCTCTATCTCTTCCTGTGTGTTGTGTGTGTCACTCTGTCTCTCCCTTCTCCTGCCTGTGTGTTTCTCTCTCTTCCTCTGTGTTGTGTGTATCACTCTCTCTCTTCTGTCTCTCCCGTCCCCTGTGTGTGTTTTTCTTTCTCACTCTTTGTGTTGTCTGTGTCACTCTCTGTCTTCTATCTCTCCCTTTCCCTGTGTGTGTTTCTTTCTCTCTTCTGCCTCTCCCTTCCCATGTGCGTATTTCTCTCTCTCTCTCTCTGTGTTGTCTGTGTCACTCTCTCTCTCTTCTGTCTCTCCGGTTCACTGTGTGTGCTTTTCGACTGTCTCTCCCTTCCCCTATGTGTGTTTCTTTCTCTATTCTGCCTCTCCCTTCCAATGTGCGTATTTCTCTCTCTCTCTCTGTGTTGTCTGTGTCACTCTCTCTCTCTCTCTCTCTTCTGTCTCTCCGGTTCACTGTGTGTGCTTTTCGACTGTCTCTCCCTTCCCCTGTGTGTGTTCCTCTATCTCTTCCTGTGTGTTGTGTGTGCCACTCTCTCTCTTCTGTCTCTCCCTTCTCCTGTCTATGTTTCTCTCTCTTCCTCTGTGTTGTGTGTCACTCTCTCTCTCTCTTCTGTCTCTCCCTTTCCCTGTGTGTGTCATTCTCCCTCTTCTGTTTGTCGTGTGTCATCCTCTCTCTCGCTCTGTGTGTTTGTTACTCTCTCTGTCTTGTCGCGAGATTATTTTATTCCGAGGTATGTATCGTCGTCGACGATGGTAGCCTTGCTGTAAAGCGGTTTTACGCCTGCTTTTACGCCGGTTTATTGTTGGTTTAAAGGTGCTTCGCAGTTGGTTAATGGTGGACCATTGTTTTGTCGGCCTAAACTTACCTACGATTCGTCTGGTGTAGTAGCCGACGTTTTTGTTCCTCAATTTATGTCTCGTGTCGTATAGTCGATGTAGAATTGTTGTCGGTAAGGAACGGTTTGTTACTGGCTACTTTGGTGGGTTCGTCTGTAACGTTGTTACAGCTTAGCTGGAAAGTTATCGGCCTTCCTTACCGTGTTTTATATGATACAGCAATATGTGTGAGTAAGCTTGTAATCTATAGCCGTTTTGAAATCGTTGAATTTGGTTCCTTAAACTAGCTAGAAGTTATGGTACAGCTGGATCTTTATTTTGCACTTGTTGTAAATTTACATTCTTATCGATAGGTCGTGATTTTCCATCTCGCTTTATCTCGTTTCAGCAGCAATGTTCGTTGTTCACTTTCTTGCAGCTATTCTTGGAAACGCGGCACATTATATTATGTAACTATTGTATAAGGATTTCTATTTTGATACGCGAGGCTAATCGATAGCTATCGAAACAAAAGAAAATGAAAGATCATGTAAACTGAGTAAATAACGTCGAGAAACGTATGAAATTATATAAATTACACGAGAATTATGTGTTAAGCAAATTTACGTTATTTTAGGTAGTGCAAATTTGCAATTAGCTAATGAAAAGCATGACAGAAGTAAGTGAAGAAAGCGACAGTAAAATTTGCGACAAGACAGTTACTATATGCGCAAATTAGCTGCATTTCATATATTAGTTACAGCAGGCAATTATCTTAAAATTATTAGCTTGTAGTGCAAACGTGAAAGAAGGTAATTAATTTGCAAAGTATCTCTCTTATTAGCGTACGTAATTATCGAACAATTTTGTGAAAATTGTTTTTCCCTTGTGAAGAGCGAAAGATTGTCGTGATTAAACGAAATACCGAATTTATCGAATATTTGCAAAATTGAGAAACCACAGAAAT
>NW_017100261.1:4466901-4469105 GCF_001263275.1 Habropoda laboriosa
AGGTAGAAGCTCGTCAAGCCGCGCCTGTGGTACGTATATTAGCACGTTCCACGCACACAATCTATACGAGACAGCGTAGTTGCACGCGCGCACCACCACGCCACACTCCTTCGTGATATATGTCTGGCTGTACGTGGCGGTTGAGTGGAGTTGTGGTGGACGGGTGGGTGGCGGTGTGGGCGTGCGGACGATAGTTTATTCAGCGGATTATTGACGGGTGGTGTGTTCGGGTCCTACATGCCGTACGGCACACTCAAAATAGCCCCCGGTTAGCCCCTGACGCTGGCATTTGAAATATCGACCTTTTCGAATTTAGTCGGGATATGCGGTCGCCAGGATCGGCCGCTCGTCGAACAGGGGGGCACCGGTTGATCGCTCGGGAGACCGCCGCACCGTGGCGATCTCGTTCGCGTGCCTCTCTCTCTCTTTCTCTCCCTGTGTGTTTTGTGTGTGCCACTCCTTCTCGCTGTGTTACTCTGTCTTCTGTGTTGTGTGTCGTTCTTTCTCTTCTGTCTCTACGGTTCGCTGTGTGTTGCTCTTCTGTCTCTCCCTTCCCCTGTGTGTGTTCCTCTATCTCTTCCTGTGTGTTGTGTGTGTCACTCTGTCTCTCCCTTCTCCTGCCTGTGTGTTTCTCTCTCTTCCTCTGTGTTGTGTGTATCACTCTCTCTCTTCTGTCTCTCCCGTCCCCTGTGTGTGTTTTTCTTTCTCACTCTTTGTGTTGTCTGTGTCACTCTCTGTCTTCTATCTCTCCCTTTCCCTATGTGTGTTTCTTTCTCTATTCTGCCTCTCCCTTCCAATGTGCGTATTTCTCTCTCTCTCTCTGTGTTGTCTGTGTCACTCTCTCTCTCTCTCTCTCTTCTGTCTCTCCGGTTCACTGTGTGTGCTTTTCGACTGTCTCTCCCTTCCCCTGTGTGTGTTCCTCTATCTCTTCCTGTGTGTTGTGTGTGCCACTCTCTCTCTTCTGTCTCTCCCTTCTCCTGTCTATGTTTCTCTCTCTTCCTCTGTGTTGTGTGTCACTCTCTCTCTCTCTTCTGTCTCTCCCTTTCCCTGTGTGTGTCATTCTCCCTCTTCTGTGTGTCGTGTGTCATCCTCTCTCTCGCTCTGTGTGTTTGTTACTCTCTCTGTCTTGTCGCGAGATTATTTTATTCCGAGGTATGTATCGTCGTCGACGATGGTAGCCTTGCTGTAAAGCGGTTTTACGCCTGCTTTTACGCCGGTTTATTGTTGGTTTAAAGGTGCTTCGCAGTTGGTTAATGGTGGACCATTGTTTTGTCGGCCTAAACTTACCTACGATTCGTCTGGTGTAGTAGCCGACGTTTTTGTTCCTCAATTTATGTCTCGTGTCGTATAGTCGATGTAGAATTGTTGTCGGTAAGGAACGGTTTGTTACTGGCTACTTTGGTGGGTTCGTCTGTAACGTTGTTACAGCTTAGCTGGAAAGTTATCGGCCTTCCTTACCGTGTTTTATATGATACAGCAATATGTGTGAGTAAGCTTGTAATCTATAGCCGTTTTGAAATCGTTGAATTTGGTTCCTTAAACTAGCTAGAAGTTATGGTACAGCTGGATCTTTATTTTGCACTTGTTGTAAATTTACATTCTTATCGATAGGTCGTGATTTTCCATCTCGCTTTATCTCGTTTCAGCAGCAATGTTCGTTGTTCACTTTCTTGCAGCTATTCTTGGAAACGCGGCACATTATATTATGTAACTATTGTATAAGGATTTCTATTTTGATACGCGAGGCTAATCGATAGCTATCGAAACAAAAGAAAATGAAAAATCATGTAAACTGAGTAAATAACGTCGAGAAACGTATGAAATTATATAAATTACACGAGAATTATGTGTTAAGCAAATTTACGTTATTTTAGGTAGTGCAAATTTGCAATTAGCTAATGAAAAGCATGACAGAAGTAAGTGAAGAAAGCGACAGTAAAATTTGCGACAAGACAGTTACTATATGCGCAAATTAGCTGCATTTCATATATTAGTTACAGCAGGCAATTATCTTAAAATTATTAGCTTGTAGTGCAAACGTGAAAGAAGGTAATTAATTTGCAAAGTATCTCTCTTATTAGCGTACGTAATTATCGAACAATTTTGTGAAAATTGTTTTTCCCTTGTGAAGAGCGAAAGATTGTCGTGATTAAACGAAATACCGAATTTATCGAATATTTGCAAAATTGAGAAACCACAGAAAT
>NW_017100261.1:4469146-4474845 GCF_001263275.1 Habropoda laboriosa
GTCTCATTCTTTCAATCTGTTCGCCTTCTTCGATCGAAAGTCTCGCGTTAACACTTCCTGCAAAGCTAAAAAGTCTCACGATAACAAAAGAATTATTTAAAAAAATTCCTGTTTCCCTAAAAATATATTCTTTCGAGGAGATCAATTATCGTGTGTTTTAAAACACACTTTAAAGTTGATTTCACGATAGTGAACGTAGTTCATGCATTGGTTAATTTCGTTCGTTAGTTAACGCACTAATCGTAATTAATCGCGACTAATTTCCGTTATAAATCACAGAAGGTATTAATTGAAATTTACACAATTGGACATCGTATCGATTCTCATGAAGTGCCGTACACGCAATCAATTTTTAATGAAATTTTCGCAGATTTCTATTACGTCCCGGCGAAATGAATTCTGCAACGCCACGAGTAGGTAACGGCGCATTGGTTATTAAACTAAAAGCGTACAGTGATGTACGCCACGTATGAGAGGTCGAATTTTTAATTTTTAAAAATTGTTTATGTCATACATGCTACCATTCGCCAAATATAGACAACATTTCACCTTGATCACTTTATTCCAATACGTTTAATGATTCTTCCAATTCAAATCTATTTCTCGTCAACAAATATTGCATAATAGGTGTACTTTATACTTCAAGCAACGTAAGACAATCGAAATGTCGAAATCTTCTATTTAACTGCAGTTAAAAGTAACAATTGTTACAGTTACAAAATCTTTTAACTACAGTTAAAAATTACAGAAAAATCTTTTGACAGATAACTATCAAAAATAACTCTAAACTTCTGTACCTTCTACTCTCAAAACCGAACGAAGACCGAGCTGTATTTAATTCAATTTCAATTAAAAATAAAAAAATAATCATATCTAATTTGCTTGTTTATTAGAATTACTTTGACACAAAAACAGATTATTAATGGCCTAGATAAGTTAGGTCACGAAGAAAATTACATTTGTACAGAAATTACAAGAGAACACACAAATTACAGAAAATACATTGTGCACAGGTATCTTCTGCTCAATTTTCAATGACCATTTCCATCTGGACATTTTCCTGTACATTTCTTTTCCCATTTTTCTAGTATCAGTAGCACTCACTTTTTACACAAAAAAAAAAAAAAAAAGAAAGAAAAGAAAACAACGAAACACCATCGAACGATCGAACTCTCGAAATCCAAGTTCTCAAAAATGCGTTCCCCGCAGGAACTAACGACCACCCCCGAAAATGCAGCACCTTGCCAGCCAAGCGGAACGAAAGTCCCAGAAACAGAAAATTTCGCGGCGGCTGTAACCGCGTAATATTTAATTTTCCTCGTAGGCCGCGGCATATTCGCGCGAACCGCAGTGTTCAGTTACAGATACCCACTGGCCTGTTCCCCTTTCCCCTCCGTGCCCGTGCTGTTTTTCCATTTTCTCTCTCTCTCTCTCGTCGCCCGTACACAGGCTCGTTTGTTGGTGTACTCGCGTGATATCTCGCATTATCAAGGTGAGCTGACCGCGCCGACAGAAGAAGAAGAAAAAAGAGCGGCGCGCTTTTTTCATCCGGTGAGCTGCCTCGCTGCGGAGTTCGTGTGCGCCTAAAGCCGCGTTTACACCGCGTGAAGTGAGACCGGAGTGTTGGTCGATGTGTGTATTTCGTATCAGGCGTGATGGCAATGGGTGTTATTGATAATTCGATCGTGTCTCGAGCGTTGTGATGCAATTCGAACGATTCTGTTTGACGGAATTGCATAAGATCCTGCTCGAATTGCATAAGAGCGGGGGATCGAGATTTCGCCGCGAGTACCGATGAGCTCGGGCGATTTGAAAACGTTGAAAACATCGTAATCCTTGGTTGGAAAGGTGTAGTTTTGTTTGCATTGAATTTTGAAAGGTGATAGAAAATGTGAAAATCAGTTCGTTGATTAATGGAGAAGAAGAAAATTGTACATTTTTAGAGAAATTAGAATTCGAGTTGAAATTATTAAATACTATTTCGTTGTTATTGTACCGTAAAGTAGGTTATTTTGCGAAAGAGTGCGATTAGATGAACGAAAAAGGTAGTTTCTTATTTTGCAGAATAGTGCAGTTAAATAAAAGGAGAAAAAAATACGCGATTGCAATTTTGTCCATTCGGATTAGCGACGAAAAATTAGTATTAAAATGTGACAAATATTATTTTCGTATAAACATTGTATGTGGAAAAGGTGCCCGAATAATAAGAGTTTCAATTTATTTTTCTTCTACTTTCGTTACAATATCACAAGTGCCAAGTGACAAAAAGAAGGAAATGCAAAATACAGAGAGAGAAATTCGCAGGTGAATTTCTTTTTACGAATTGAATTTCGTACGAATTGAATTGAAATGAGTTTCTTTCGTTATATCGCTAATTGCATCCTCGTTTTCTGCCGTTTTTCGCCAAGTGTGAACGGTGCTTAAGGGAGTTCTCGAGCACGAGTGGAACGTGTGTGCGTGGTAATACACGCGTTGGTTTTCCACACAGTCACGTGTGTACGAGCTGATAGGGATGGCCGTGCAGGTCCGCGTAATTGCCGGCGCGGTGCTACCGACCACTTCCGGTCCACGTATCCGCTCCTGCAAGCACCTTCCTTTCGCCGGAAAGCAACACGCGCTTCCGCGAGAGCGTAAAATGCCACGAAGGACTCGACGAGCTCCTTCATTGAACAAATCTTCTTTCTCTAAAGGGCGAACATATTTTAGCCGGTCCTTTTCCGCGGTACCTTTTCATTTTTGAGAACACCGGAAAGCGCAACTGTATTTACGGTGACATAGTAAGTTTCAAGTTCTATTTCATTGCTATTTCTCGAGATTTGGAACGCGTTTGCAATATCATTTTCGACACTGTTGTCACTTTTTACAGTATATTTAGATTTTTATGGTAATTTTTCATTAAAATTGTTAAATAGAAGTGCAACAGATTATGTAGAAAATATATTAAATTTTTCATACCTATTTCTAGGCTTACTTATTTAGACTTTTGTATTAATTTTTCATTCAGAGTGCTGAACGACTGTATAGACAATTGTGCAAAATAAATAATAATTCTGGACAGGAAAGATACACGAAATTTTTCAAGCACACTCTTTTAGGCTCACGATCTTTCACAATGAAACAGAAAACAGTAATCTCGCTTGTCCCGTAAATTGCGTTTATATTAACAAGAAAAATGTAGTTGAAACAATCCATAATTGATTCCAAATGTTAATTTCTATTCGTTTATTTATCTCCGTATTTACGGTAAAATTTGATAATTCATTGGCAAAGAAAGAACCGCGTTCCCGTCTTGCCATGTGCGTAAAACGATATTTGCGACACGCGTGATCTGTTTCGAGTAAAGAGGTTATCACTCGTGGTAAAATTGGTTCATGTATTTATATTTTGCTGCGTTTCACTTATCACTGATACGTCTTAGATGCGCAGAAATCGCTTCGCGGTTATATTCCCGAGCGAAAATGAAATTGTGGAGAGTAAAAGTTATTCTGAATTGAAAATTTTTACTTTTAATACCGGTATAACGTTTGTTTCCTCGATATTTAAAAGTCACTGTTATTTCGTTGCAAATTACATGCAAATTGGGATTTTTGTATTTTGTACATTTTTCGGCGAAGCTTAATTTGAAAATGATATTTTAGAGTGCACAATTTCTACGTTCTGAGTCACTATTCTGTAGAAAATATCGTATTGACTATTCATTATCAATTTTCCATTATTAAGTATCCTTTAATATTGATTACATTTGAAATTTATTGTCGCCCACCGTTACAATTTTGTTGATAATAAAAATTAATTATTACATACTCTCTCGAATTGCAAATAGAGTGATTAATCATTAATAACATTTTCAGTACTTCGTTTAATACACAATCCCCGAAGTTTCACCAAATCCAAATTCAATTACCATCGATACTCGACCGTCTGTTTAAGAATTAAAGGAATTCGGCGAAATTAGCTAATCACGGGTAAATTTCTATTAGCCGGGCTATCCACGTGGATTTCGTGCGTGGATACGCACGTGTCGTAAATCCGGAAGACTTGAACGAGTGTGTAGGAAGCCTCTAAACAGCGACGAGGCGCGGCGTGTACGCGTGCGCCTGTGTACACGGAAACCGAGAAGAGAGGTAACTAGAGAGAAACGAGGTTTCGCGCGAATCGATGGCTAATAGCCTCCCCGCTGTAATTAATGCAACAAGTTGATACCTAACACTTATCTACGCTGCCTCGGCTTTCACGGTTAACCCGCCACGAGTTTCGAAGGGAGTAGTCGCGTGTTGTATGCGTCGCCGACAATCGAAGCCAAACTTTTCACTTGCCTTTTGTCCGCGTTGGTTGCAACCCCCTTCCTGTATTTACAGTTCTTCGAAATGGAACTATTCACAGAGATTCTTCGGGAAATCTCTTCGTACCGAGTGTATCTCGTTTGCGCTTCTTCCGTCGTGTTGCTAACCGTTTCTTATTTTTTTCATACTTAGGTTAGATGTGTTAGCAAGAGAAATTCCAAATAAGTACTTTGAAGATTAATTTAATTTTTCAAAAATGAACAGTACGCGAAAAAAAGAAATTGTTGGCGGCTTATGCAAATTTTTCTTTGTGTGCTAATCATTTCCAATTTTTTCCATATTTCCAATTTTTGCCACATTTGCCATAATTTCCATATTTGCAATAATTCCACATTTGCCGTAATTCCACATTACCATATTCGCCACATTGCCATTTCTGGGACAAAAAAAGTGTCCCATCTTGAAATATTAATCTATCAAACTTAAAATTTTACGGCGATACTCGCGTGAGACACCCTGTATGTACAGTACAACGTATAAAATTGAATTGGAAATAATAGGTGGTGATTTGGAACGAGGGACAAGGTGATACGCCGCAATATTGAAAAATCTGCGTCGTTCTCAAGAGGGTTCAAAGACGAATACGCGTGGAAGATCGTTTACAGCTCCGTTTAAGGTTTCGATGGAGGGATGTACAAGTTGTCATTAGGGGTGAGAACCCCTCCGATCCCCATCCAAGTGTTTTATGATCCTGCTCAGTTTTACTAACCCCTCTTCACTGTTTTAGTTACAATGTGACGTTTTACACTTCTGATAGCCTCTTTCGCAAATCGAGTGTTAATTTCCAAGGGTAGATTTTTTCCTAGGGGTGGAGAGAAACATTCTGCTGAAACGTAACAGCTTACTGTTACGACTGATTTAAACTGCGTCAATTCATTCCAGTGAACTGTGTTTAATTTTTTTATTTCGACCGATTTTTATCTGACCACGAAACTTGGAGCAACGGTGAAACAGAAATTTCTTGAAATTCATTTAACCGCTTGAAAAAAAGAAAATCATTCGTGAACTTCTATTTTTTTTTTTTTTTTCATTTTATTTTTCCACTGTTTTCGATAGGATGCAATCAACTGTTTCTGTCTCTTTTCTCTTGTCCAACTCAAAAAATGAAGTGCGTTACTGAAAAATTGTCAAAAAATCATTCGAGAGCCACGCGACGCACTTGTTATTGCGATAGAGAGTAAATACGAATATAAATCTGGAAATTCTCGTATTTATCGCCGTTCTCGTATTTCACAAAAATTTCGGGAACGTGTATTCCGTTACACGGAATAAAATGTGCGAAAAGTGTAAATTTGGAAATTTCATTAAAATTTATCGCTGGTTAATTCGTGTTAGTTGCGTGCTGTTTCGTAGTCG
>NW_017100261.1:4474908-4481574 GCF_001263275.1 Habropoda laboriosa
CGTGTACAATAGGTAACATAAGTTGGAAACAGTTATTGTATTTATTTACTTTCGTAGGCTCTAATTGTAGGATTTATTTCGAACTAATATTTTTTCCCATTGCTGTCGAAGAAACCACTGTCTATCTATTTTTCAATTTTTTCATCGAAAAAACTGCGATATTTATCAAAATTTCTCCTCTCAAAAAAGAAAACAGAAAAAATACCGAAAACACTGACGCTTTTTCCGCATTACTGATTTCAGTCATTCCCCAGCTTTCGTACTTTCCCATCGTGTTGTGGATACTTTTTTATTTATTTATAACAGTAAAATGATTTTTTCCTATTCGTACAAAATCACAGTCTTTTTATCTAGTAGGTAATCACTAGAACCATCGTTGTACACAATGACACACGTTATTACGAAATATTAACATTTTAAATACATCGTAAATGTCAATGAAAAATTTCCTATAACGACGCCGTTCTCAAAAACGTTTTAAATTTCATATTCCAACGACGTTTCAAACGCTGAAAATAAAGTATCCTTTATTTTAGAACTGAGCCCTTATCCTCGAAGATAGAGTATCATTTCAACTTGTAACCTTGTCATTAAACAACATACTTCCCCCGTTCAATAATTCCTCAACTAAGCACCTAATCTTTTATTCGACCAAAAAAAAAAGAAGTCCAATCCATCCTACCAAAAACAGAAAAATTAAAAATTCCCGATTGATTTTTCATACCGCTAAATTCACTACAAAAATGAATCGTTTCCATCGTTTCTCTAAGCTACCGGTTTTCTATTTTTCAGGATGTTTTGAAATACACCCTGACTGTTCACCAAATGCACACACACACACACACATCGAACGACCAATCTCTCGAAACGAGATAAAAGATCAGTCTCTGGTCGCGATCGGCTCGAAGCTAAGGATAAAAGGAAGGGTAAATAGAAACGTGGCGGGATCCGGGAAACCATCGGTGGGAGGAGGACGAGAGGGAGGTTACCCAGGGCGGGAGGGAAAACGAATGTGTTTTGTAAACGCGATGAAAAGGTATTCTGTCGGTCGTTTCCCGTTTTTTCGATTACACGGGATTGGTAAATATTCGACGAATTCCGGCCCAGCGACTGCTGGAGCAGATATACACGGGCATAGTTATTGGTTACGCGTTTATAATTGATATTACACCCCCGCGCGCGCATACGCGGAAGAGAGAGAGAGAGAGTGAGAGAGCTCGTGAAATTTACCGACGATTGCCGGCCGTTGTTTCGACCGTTCGTTCGTGTTTGCCCTGGCAAAAAATATTTCCGATTTTAAAAGCTCGATGCCGGTTAAATGAAAAATATCCACGTGAGCCGTGGAAACGACGGCCGTTGTTAATCTGCTGTTTCGGCGAGCAGCGTGGGCCAGTTTGGATTCTCTTCTTTTTTTTTCTGCCTGTTTTATTTCGTTTATTTTACCCCTTTAATTTTCGAGAAGGCGGCGACGAGCGGCGGTTATCTGTTGCGTTTGAACGGCGGTTTTTCTTAGTTGCGTTTTATTGGGGAGGATTTTTTGGTGTGCGGAATTTATGAAAATGAACGTGCGAAGTAAAAATTACCCTTTATTGGTGTTTCTCACTAATTGGTGATATTAGAGATAGAGTTATTTTACGTGGTGCAAATGATTATACGGTAAAGTGGGTAACGAAAATATATTTATTTAGACGTAATGCTTAAACTAATTTCAAATGTGCTATGTGACGCGCGTGCAGAGAATGTCTACGACAAAAGGCCTCGTGCCCTTTTCGGGGCTCCCTTAAGTAGCCCCTTTTCCCTGGGAAAGTCGCAGGAAGTGCATTGCCTAGGCGATACTCTTGTCCTCGAGGACGAAGAAACTTGGAGGAAACTTCGCCTCGAGGGCCAAGAGTCGCCAGGCCTAAGTCCGTGGCCCCCGTGGCCAAATTCAGTCTCTGAAGAAATCACATATATTGAGAAAATGGGATTTAGACAATATCAAAATTGGCTGATTTTCGAAAGTTTGCAAGTTTACAGGACACTTGATAAAAGCAAAGCAAGGCAAAAAGGCAAAATTTTTGGCAAAAAATTGACTTCACCTGATAATTTACCTGCGATTGCTTATCGATCACCTAACACGTAACACGGTGCAATGTTCGATATCCTAAATGTCAACCGAAATATTCGCGCGATATATCAATTTCGCTGGAATCATTCACGCAAAATTTGCACATATTGCAACGCGACTCTCGGTTACGTCGCCGGCCGTCGTAAACATAAACAAAATTTCAAGCGGATCAACGGGAAACTAACTACCGTTAATAATTCCCGCAGAACCGCGGAGAGTCAAAGCAATCAACGTGCCTGTATTAATTCCTCCATTGACCGACTGAGAAAAGAAAGAATAGAAAGATCACTGGAGTAACACCTTTCCCCCTTGTGACCGATCAAAATGCCACCCCTAATTACGCAACGACGCCGTAACTCACGGACAGGGAGGAGGCGAGCCTTTTATCGCGGTGGGTAAAAAGAGGTTTCGCCGAAGCCCGGCTTAAGATTCGGCGAGGCTGCCAGCCAGCCTGATTCAGCCTCGGTATAAAAGCGGCCATCGTCCCACCCCGCAAAACTCCGCGGACACACAATTAGGGGATCGCGCAGCGCCGGATATCCCTGCCAATTCTTGAGAACCTTCCGCCGGTATTAAACGCAAACCCCCTTTGCTCGAGGTGCTGGAGTTGGCTAGTGGTTCACGGAGAGAGAGAGAGAAACAGAGATGGAGGACAGAGTGAGAGAGAGAGAGAGAGAGAGAGAGAAACAGTGATGGAGGGCACAGTGAGAGAGAGAAAAACAGAGATAGAGGACAGTGTGAGTGTGTGTGTGAGAGAGAGAGACAGATAGAGGAGTCTGAGTGAATGAGAGAGAGAGAGAGAGCACAGGGAGAGTGAGTGAACGAGAGAGAGAGAACTTAGGGAGAGTGAGTGAGTGAGACAGCGAGAGAAAGAGAGAGAGAGGGCAGAAGGTGAGTGAGTGAAGGAGGTGGTCGGGGGGTGGTGTGAGGGTGGAGCGGAGAAAATAGAAAGAGGCAAAGAGGAGACGGGCTACCGCCTAGTTTTAGCCTTCGAAATGGGACTTGGTAGGAAGTTTCTGGCAGCCAGTGTTCTGCATCGTGGATGCACCTGCACGGTGGAGGAAAGTATAGGAGGTAGCGAGGAGTGAGCTGTGTAGGGACCGATGGGGGAAAAGTAACGAGGGCTGGGTCGCCATATAATTACCGTTAATTGAATTCTTAGTGGCGACCGTCCAACCTACCACCTACGAGACACCCAGGTTCCCTAGGGTCTTCCTGCTTGTTAGAGATCGCCTCGATGTGTGCTTGCTTGTATCTACTACCTTTGTGTATATGTGCGTGCATAGCGCGCGTGTAAACTTGTGTGTGTGTGTGTGCTCGGTGTGCCTTAATGGATCGGGAAATTATTGCGCGAGATCCCCCGGAGGACGAAATCGTTTTGCTGCCTCTGTCTCTTTCACCTGGAACTGGGTGTGCGACTCTCTGCATCTCTTATACGGGGTGTCGCGTTTTAATCTGTAAATGGAAGCGGCCCGGGGAAATTGAACGTATGGGGCTCTCGGTTCGAGAAGGTTCGTAAGGAAAGGGATGCTGGGGAGAACGTGTTTCCTTGAGCCTCGTCGTTCCTTTTTACGATATTTTGCTGTGTTGGTTTTAGAATTATGAATGTGCAGGTGTAGTAGCATGATTATCGGGGAACGCTGGTTGTATTTAATTCAGGATCCAACGGTTTTCTTCTTTTTTTCTCGATTGATCGATGGTGGATTTAAGTCGATGCAATATTTCGGGGAATTCGGAATGTAGAGGAAAAATGGATTTAGCACGATAGTGATTTTCAGTTTGAGTCGGTATTCGGTAAAAATCTTCTATAATTTTCTAAAATCCAGTAAAAATATACACTACTGCTGAAAATTTTAGTCGTATTCGTTAAAATGCAGCAAAACTGAAAGTATCTATAGGAGAGAAATGAAAGAAAAGTTTGATAAACAGACTTGAAATTTCGTCGACTTCAGTAAAATTGAAATGAATTCAATTACGTTGCACCTAAAAAAAAATCGAATTTTCGAAAGTTCACACTGGAATGACCCCTTGTAAAGTAAAATTAGAAACTTCGATCTTCACGTCAAAATGAGCTTAATTAAACTAGCTACAGTACTAACAAATACCGTTTAAAACGCACATAAGAAGCTAATAAAGAAAGCCACGACCAAACGCCACGAAAAAGTAACTGTCTTACAAATTCTCCACACACCGCGAACTCTATATCGTCAATTTTTTCAAATCATCTCCAGCACCCGCTGCAAACCGTCGAGCATTCGCATCGCAGAGATACGGTAACGGTAATAAAATCGAGCGTACATAATTATCGCGCTGAGGCCGGGATTCGCCAGGCCAAAAATCAATCCGGATAAAATCGCGTTCGATACGTTCCGCAGCCGCGTGTAGCTGCGAGTGTTTAGCCAAACGAATTCAATAACGAAGATTAAAACGCGACCGTTGCCCTCATTATGCCAAATTACAGAGGCAGAAGCGGTAATAGTCGCCCGGTGTTATTTCTCTTATCCATTAACGAATCCGTCGCCCTCTGCTTCCGCGGCGAATTTCGTCGCACGAAAATCACGAAGAGGACGTGTGTAGATCTCGAACGATCCATCTGTTAAGACGACGCGGCGCGCAAAATTGCCCGGCGAGCGTTGAAACGTTGTAATTAGCAAATTACAACCGAAAATCGACGTTTCCGGTCCCCGAAGGTGCGAAACGGGGCTCCGGTCGTCGTTACAGGCGACCCCCCCGACGCTCACTTGGCGCGTAACTCAATTATCATTTCAATTAAACGAATTGTTTTAATTGATTTAATTTTTTCACGTGCCGGCGCGATGATGCGCTCGAGCTTAAATCATCGAGCAACAGGGAGGGAGGGATCATGACGACCGGTTGTCGATGGAAAATGGAAAATATCGCTGCTGCACCGTCGACCGTTTCGGAGGTGCAGGAAATTCAATTTATTTGCCGGCGAAAACATGCACACACGTGTGCGTCTCGTCCGGTGATGATTCTTTTTAAATTGTACAGTTTGTCGGGGTTGGGTTAGGTGAATTCTGCGGTTAAGTGGATTTTTGTGGAGCTCGTGAGAGATAGAAGAGACGATAAGGTAGTGATAAGATACTCCGAGATTGATACGGCTTTTTGAAAAAAGGTTTTTTTTTAAGATTTGGCATACAGGGTAAATTTGTTTTTATTGGAGATAGATGAAAATTGTAGAGGAGAATTTTTCGTTGTTTAACAGGCTTTATTATCGTGTAGTGCAATTTTTTACAGAAATGCAGTTGCAAAGTGCAACCTATCTTCGATAGGAACAGAGTTACTATTTAAATTCATGCTGTGTACATAATTAGGTGGCTCGAAAATGTTCATTTTGTAATTAGAGAATAGTGTTCTAATAGTGTTTTGGGTAAAATGTTCGAGCTACCGGTTTTCTATTTTTCAGGATGTTTTGAAATATTTGGAGCTCCAGGTTTTTTTCACTTTTTCAGCAAAGTTTAAATGTCCTCTGTGCTTTGTAGAGCTCTAGAAATAGTTTCAATTATTTGCAACTGGATTGCCGATACTTTTTCTTGTTTTTGCCTCGTTTCTCTCGGATATTCAAAAGTGTTACTTAGGACAATTAAAGGAGGGCAGTTTTGCTCACTTTGAGCTGTCATTAATCATAGATATTAAAATTAATTCGTTACAAATATTCTGTTCTAATTAGTTTTCATTCCTGAGTTAAATTTAATTTCTTATGATTTAATGTCTGCGGAAGATTGGAGAAATGAATCATTTTTCGTGATTATCTGTAATAAACTGTTTCCTTGAAAATCTTTTTAGCGAAGTATCAAATATGACTACTTGGCATTCGTATATTTAGAAGAAGAAAATGTTCATCCTAATTTTATGCAATGTAGCAGCATAACTAAAAAATTATACATCTTACAGGAAAAGCAGTTCAATATTTGCATTAGGCTAACAGTGCAATATTAATCTTGTAATCCGCTCTGCTCTCTGATGTGAAACTAATGAAGCTGGAAATGTGTCATTTTACACGATAAAAATACCGTACATATGATATCTACTTGTGCAAAAAAATCAAAATTGACACCGATGTCAAGCAGCGATACGTTAATTGAAACTGATTACCGCACCACTGATAAGAAACATCCATCGTTATTTTTTTTCTTCGTTAAACGACAAGGTTTTCTATTTCCTGTAAATGTTTCCCGATGGAAATATTATTTCAAGTGCGCGCACAGACCCCTTTGTCGCGCAATTTTCGCGTTGGCATTATTTAAAAAGCGATAAAATAGAATCAATTGACAGTCGGTCTAAAGAAAAGCGGAACGTCTTCTTCTTCTTTTCTTTCTTTACCCGTCATCTCTTTCCGTTCCTCTTTCTTAAAAGATGCTTTCAGCGGCTTTCATTCCGCCTCCGTCCGCCTCGTATTGCTCCCGCAGCAGAGCCGCTGCGAAAAACTGTCGGCGAACAGCGTTACCTCTGACATTCACGAAACGAAATGCACGGCTCGGTTGTAACGTCGGCAAAGAAATCGAGGCACGGACTGGGATGGGATCGTAAACCGACTC
>NW_017100261.1:4481602-4492871 GCF_001263275.1 Habropoda laboriosa
CCAGCGTCGCCGCCATGTTGGCCATTATACGAGCAATGCGGAATAAATATGTGCTTTGCTTGGCGTACGCGTGCGTTCGAAAGTGATTAGCTCGATGGACTCTTCGATGGACAATTTACATCAAACCGTTTAGTTTCAAATATGGTTATTAAAAAATATTTGTTTCTTGAATATTCGGTAAAAAATTACATTTTTACGATTGAATGGCAATATGTAAATGACAATGTGACGAAAATATGTGTACAGGAAATTACTTGTAAATAAAAACTCAGCAAAAGAATGAGTTTCCACTGGTGCAAGAATAATTTAAAAGATTCGTTACTTTAGTATAACATCACATTCATATTTCAGGATATTTCAAAATATTTCGAGCTCCACAAGTTTCTCTCCTTACGACCAAAATTTCGTAGAGCTTTAAAGACAGTCTAATTCACTTATCCCAACTGTTTCACAGATAACTTCAAACCACAGAACCTAATTTTTTCCCAAACGCTTAAACGTATTAATTAGAGCAATTGAGCTATACAGAACAGCTTGCAACTAGTATAATTCTCAGTTACAACAATATTAATTTTCCATTACAATCTAAATTTTTCATTGTAATTACATGTACAATGAAGCGACGTATTACACGATTAAAAACGTTCAACCAGTATTTTCCAACGGAAGACAGCCGGATATCCATAAAAATTGCTACAACCATCAATTAACTTTCCTCAGACACTGAAATTCATACCACCTGATGCGTTTCTTGTATCGCGTTAAAAGGTTAGACAACGAGAGGAACGCTTCTCTTCAAGGATCAATGATGCACGCGGCTAATCGCGATCCCCTGACTCAGTTCACCGTAGATCTCGTAGATCAGCAGGATCCTTGGCGGACGGAACGCCGTGCCGGAGAGATTATCGATCTTGAGCGATGAATTTAGCTCGAATACACCTGACGACCTTTCCTGCCATCCACTCCGTTACCTTCGCCGAAGAATCCCGCCGATCCTCACCGTTATTTCTTCAGGCAATCGCTGGAGAGAGAGAGAGAGAGAAACGAGAGCTGCATCACGATAAAACTGCGTCAAATCGGCACGTTTATCGTGTGCAATTTAGAACGCCGTTTCTGCACGCGTGTCGCCTGTCCGTTTTTGCACGGGGAATTCACCGGGACGAAAGAAGTTTCGCTTGTGAGGGTTGACGACACGGATAAATTGACCGCGCAAATCCGACGAGCGTGCAGAAACGCGTGTTTGTATTTGGAATTTCTATTTTACAGTTGGATGTTTCCTTTTTCATCCGCCGTTTTTTGCCCACCGATAGAGACAGGTTTATTGTTTTCAAATTGAATAGAATTCAATGGAGAATTTTTGTACGCGCTTAATATGCTCTGGATTTTTTTTTCTTTTTTTTTTTTTGCTTTTTCTCCTGGGAATTCTTAATGCGTGTTTTTGTCGAAATTGTGCGCGAGGAAGGTTAAACGTTTTTAATATTTCTTTCGTGGTGTTTCAGCGTACATTTAGCGAAGAATGTGTTTATTTCTGAAAATTGATCAACTGTTGAGTTTCGTTGGACTTTCTGTGCGTTTCTGAATTTTCGGATTGCTTTTCTTCCGACAATGGTTAGCAAGCTGTGAACGAAGTTGATTTTAAAGAGGAATTTATTCTTCTAATTAGTTGCTGTTATTAAAGACGTTCTCAAATGATATTACATGTTACGTTTAGTGCTGTAGTAAATAGTATACAGAGAGAGTTTCGTGAGCTTAACGAGCAAGGAAAGTTTAATAAACATATGTTTCATGAATTTCGAAGATTACACGTAATTATAGACGAAAAATTACAAGTATTCTGTCTTTCTTTTCTACAGGTAAGTTACAATTGATGAATCCCCTTCTACACATAATGCCAATCCACGGAGAAAAACGAAGAGAAACAATACCAAGGTATTTTCACTTAATTTTTTACCGTTCTTTTAAACGTTTAATTTTACTTTATATCTGGAATATTTTAGTACAAGCTACATCATCGAGTTATTTACAGAATTATCCCATATTCTGTAAATTTACACTCGTTCCTTACAATACAGCATAAAAGTGCAAACTTGTTTGTTTTCAAACGTACGAAAGCAGAATTTCGTGAAATTGAAGATACAATTAAAATCCACTCTATGCAAGAATATAAGCAATGAATCGAAAAGTCGAGCTCCATAATTCGCTAGATTCCATGCCAAGAAGAGTACAACCAATGAATCGGAAGCTTAAACTCTGCAAGCTGATCAGACGCGTTTACAATAATAATAATAATAAAAAAATTCATATTGACACACCACCTAAAAATAACGATATTTTGAGAAAAATACGAACGCGACGAAGCCAGTAATATCAGCGAAAGATTTAATTTTCTCGCGTCATGATTAATGGAGTATTACTCGGTTTTTACACCGGTCGATAATACAATCCAGCGAGCTAAAAAAGAGACACTAAGAGTCTACATCGTCATCCGACTGATTTTTCCTTGGCTGCTGTAGCAGCGAGTCATACAGGATAAGGGAAGAGGGAGGGGGAGGCATCGATTGAGAGCGCGGCAAAATTGAAAATTGCCATAATCCAGCTGCAGTTACGGTAATACTCGGTAATATCTGCACACGCGCTCATACGGCATCGTTTCAAGGAGATTTTTATGCTAAACTCACCACCCGTGCGTTCCGATGATGCACGTAACACCTAAGTTTTGCGGTAGGCAGGCGAGGTAAGGCGCAGGCAGAGAGAAAGTACAGTAATCAACCGGTCGATTGCTTTTTAGCGTAGGAAGGCCGAAAGAGAGGTAATCGTGATTGTTTGTGTGCGGTGACCACGAACCTTCAATTTTTCAAACTCCTACGGGTCGATCGAGGCTCAACTTGCGCGATATTTCTCGGCCTTATCGCTTGCAATAACAATGTCTTTTCTTGAAAGCTGTTTCTATTAATTCCGCGACTTACAGCTGATTAGCGTTCTATAAGTAGACCAGAAGCCTTGGGAAATTTAAATGCGTATACAAGGATAGTCCCGACTGTCTTTCGCTAGGAAATTTCACTTTCAATTTCAATTTTACAATATGAGTGCTTTTGCAGAGGAAAAGAAAAATTATGCGGTTTCGCTTGCGTTTGAGGGGGATTCAAGTATTGGGTCGTATTTGACCCGGCGACTGCTAATTTTCAATTTCAATCTTACAATTTCGGTCCTTTCGCAGCGGAAAAGAAAAATTATGCGGTTTCGCTTGGGTTTGAAGAAGATTTAAGTGTTGGGTCATATTTGACCCGGCGACTGTTAATTTTCAAATTCAGTTTTACAATTTCGGTCCTGTCGCAGCGGAAAAGAAAAATTATGCGGTTTCGCTTGTGCTTGAGGAAGATACAAGTATTGGGTCGTATTTGACCCGGCGACTGCTAATTTTCAATTTTACAATTTCGGTCCTTTCGCAGCGGAAAAGAAAAATTCTGTGGTTTCGTTTGGGTTTGAAGAAGATTTAAGTATTGGGTCATATTTGACCCGGCATTCGCCATGCGTGTGACCGTCACACCATTCGCTCTCCGAGAGTTAAACGATTAAGTTTGACGGAATTTCAAACTTTAATTTCTGGGATAATTCTACACTTCGGAGCAGAGGTTTTTTATCTCACGGCACACTGAAGCTAACTAAAATTCTAGGATTCGCCAAAAATCCTATATTTTTTCATCGAACTGACTGATTTAGAAAAAAGAAATATTTCTTTCCATTACTTTCTTCAACTTTTCTTAACTTGTATTAAAAAGACTTGGGCGAACCAGTCGGAAATTAGTGCCTCAGAGCCAAACTAACCCAAAGTAACATATACGGCAAACTATGACGTACAAAATTTCACCTAAATTCCTCGAAAATAGCTTCGCCAAGCGTCTCCGTGCCACAAACCAAATCGCTTTAACGGTAACTCGAAAATGGTTCGCGGAATCTCACTCGTACCGTACTCTTTCGTCGACGATAGTCCAGGGGAACGATAACGAATTAGGGTTGACAGGGGCGATTAATCGCGCCATCCCTGGCACCAGTCTTATTCCGTGTACGACTGCATCAATCACGATCCCCGTGGAAGCACGCTGCCCTTCCATTATCGCGACCAGTCGGAGATAAGCTATCAGGGCTAATATCATCGATCCTGGCCGCTTTACATTTCGATTATGAGCGGTGGCACCGTTGGTATCGCCGCTGCCTCTTGCTGGCGGCGCTCTGTTACACCGGCGCGAGGCTAATTGAAATCTACGACTTTGAACTTGCTCCTCGTCGTTGTCGTAAGCACGGGGAGAGAGAGAGGGGGTGATATTAACGAGCAAGCACGATGCTGCGCCGCACCAATAACCGACGATTTGTCGCGCGATCGCTAATCACTGATTACAAGCATCACGGCTAACTATCACGGTTGGTTCCTTCGGCTGATTTGTAGAACGCTGGATAATGGTTCGACGTGGAAACTGGTACTTGTAAATCTTGCGGTTCTCTGCGGGATTTTGATGTGGAAACGGTCTTGATAAATTGAAAGATTCGGGTTTAGATTGCGGTGCTGAGGAATGTTCGGGTTTTATCACCTGTAGCGGTGAGGAATTGGCACGGTTTTTTCGATCGTGGTCGGGGGAGATTTCATTGTTGGAGAGGTTTCAGCTGCTGCGATGGAGAGTGTTGCGTTAATTATCTTGGTTTTCGAGATTTTTGATTTTTAGTCGAGGTTGGTGAGTCGAGGTGGAAGACACTTGTGAGGAATTCGGGTTTTGAAAACGAAGGCCTAGAAATTTCTAAAGAATCACAATCTTCTGTCAATTATTTGAAAATCAGTGTAATTCGTAGAATTTTGAGAATTTTCTGAGATTCAAACGTTTCGAAGTAATTAATTTGAATGCACAATAGTAGGTAGTACTTACTCGGGCAAATTCTTCTTAAAAAAAAATTCAAATGTTAGAAATTTTCAAATTTCACAGCTTTATTCCTCATTCTACCGAAACTACATATATTATTTTATTATTGCATCGATCAGTTCACTAAATACATTTTTAATACCACAAAATTCTTCTCGTGTTTGATTCCCTTAAACACCAAACATCAAACCTGAAAATGAAAAATGTAAATTCTGTACACAGTTCCTCCTAAAATTTCAAAATCGTACAATTTCCTAAAAACCTGTCCTCCCACATTTTTCAATTCGTACCACATTGTATATCCCCGACCCGCAACAACCGCGCCATATTTTTCCTGAACTTGTACCTTCAGTCGAGCAAAAGTAATTTGAAAACCTTCGACATTTCAACGAACGAACGAAACCAGTCTGGTTGAACAAATTCGCCAAGATTCACCGCAACAGTCTACTGTTGATAGATCGATCGACGCGCGCGTGTGTGACAAACACACACATGGACACACCGTGTGGGTGTGCAATAGGATTTTCAACGTGTGTATTCATTGGCTGGATCGCGGCTGCGCCCGATGATTGGAGTGTCGAGGTACGCAGTAAGTTCGCAACAGACGGTGACGCAGGTCGTCGCACATTTTTCGAACACCGGGTACATCGACCTGGCCGTGCCAGACGACGCACCGGTCGAGTGCAATTTGCAGACAATCCGCGGCGATGCTACAGAGGGGGACAAAGAGTATTTTTTTACTTATCACCCTGCTGGATTTAGCGATGGGCTGAAAAGGCCTCCAGTCACCGCGACCGTGCGCCGGAAGCTACGAATTGCTTTGGATCGTACTCGAAATTGAATCTTTTCAAACGGTTCGAGAGATCTCACAGAGACCTACGAAGCGCTTCCAATTAATATGAGAAATATCGACACTGTTTTCCCGACGAGTGTCTTCATTTTGCGGTTTCGATAAATTTCCCTTGGCCGTTTCGAATTTTCAGATGACACAGTTTTAGAGGATATTTTTGGTCCTTAAACGGCTTTCGAACGCTCTCTGGGTTTTTCTTTTTTAACATTTACGATTGAAAAGGATTTCGAGATTTTTTTGAATTTCAGATCCTTCTGCGATCGAATTTTTTGAATATTTATGCAGTCACGTTGTCTTCAAAATTTTAACCAACTCTTGGCCATTCCAAATTTTTAGGTAACATACTTTAAAGGACACTTTTGGTTCTTAAACGCTCTCAAGTTTTCTCTGAGGATTTTAAAAAATTTTTATGATCGAATTATCGAATCTTTCAAAATTTTCACGCCTCTTAGCCCTTATTAATTTTCAAGGGCTTTCGAAGATTTCAAAATTTCTTCGAATTGGTGATTACATTGAAATTCTGTGATCGAATTCTTCCAATATCTGTCAACAGAATATTTTTCGATTAAATGTCTTTTTCCGAAACTTATTACCAATTCGAAAATTTTGAATACATACATGTATGTACAATTTTGCAAATAAATTGCTGAAGAAACTGGCTATTCGGGAAATGGAACATTTCGCGGACTTTGCATTCGATGACGCATGACGGTGTTGTGTCAGGTCATTCGTTATGAATGCGGGTCCCCTGGATGACTGCGGCATGTAAAGTTTATGAAAATTGTCACAGCTGATTAAATATACACCGGCGAGGATTTTTCTTCACGATTGCGCAGCTTCGTTTGTGTAAGAAAATTCCGTGCAGTTTCAGCGATGCACAAATTCGTTCAATTTTCGTCGATTAATCGGGAGTATTTTTCTTGGAAATTACGTTTGCATTAAAACTTGCAATTCAAGTTCAGAAATTTCCTCGTTAATTCGGTATTCTTCTTATGAATTTCATTTAGTGAAATGATTGTAAATTTTTTTAGGTCGGCATACGATTATAAATTGAAATTCTTATGAGATACATTTCGTAAAAGTTGGAATAAGTTGTGATAAGACAAATTGCTGGTGTTTTAGAGAAAGAGGAAACGAAGGAACTGTAAGGTGTAGCAAACAAGTCACGAAGCTTGATTAAAAATGCTACCTTGATTTTATACGTCTTGTCACCGCGACGTCTTGTAACATAACGAACCGACGTCCTTTTCAAAACGTTCGACAACCGACTCACATAACTCACTCATCCTCACACTTGACAATCGATCTGTTCTTAAGTACGAAACGTTGTATTTAAGTTCACAAATGGAACTTCCACAGAAGAATCGCTTCTACGTATTCGAAGGTATTCCAAGCGTTAAAATAAAAATTTCAAATTTCCCACTTGTGACATTTTTCTTTCGAGGGCGCAATTCGCCCAAAAATCCACTTTACTTACTTCAAAAGCACCCCTCTCCCCTGCAAAATCTCCCCTAAATAGAAAATTTTCCTCAGGAAGGGTGCAACACGTCGAAGAAAAACGAACTTTATTTACGTTAAAAGTAAATTCTCCCCGGCTTCCCCCCGCCATTTCCACCGAAATTCAGCGGATGCACGCCGAAGTGCAGGAAAAATGCCAGAACGTCGATCCCATTTTTCGTCGGGCAAGTGTATAAACGCAGCGACGCCCAAATATTTATCCGTTTCGAAATACCTTCTCCTATTGCCACGGCCAGCCAGATGAGAGCTGCTGAGGTGAAGACTCATTGTCAGAAGTCTTGGCATCTTTCGCGTGAGTGGGCGTCGCTGGCGATGGAACGTCTGTCGGTGGCTCGTGGTTTCGTCGTTCCTCTCTTTATCTACGCGCGCGCGTGTGTGTTCGAATGCATGTGCAACGTCCACGGTTCACACGTAGCTCTTACACGCACCTTATGCGAACGGATGCACACCTACCTACCTAGATCCACGCCAGATCGACGCAGCCTGCGTTGCTTCAACCGCTGAAACGCTGCTCTCCGTTTGACTTGGCAGAGGCAATTCTGTCATCATTCCACGGCGGCGAGAAATAGTGGAATAAATTGCACGACTGTTTTTCGTGAATCTTGGTAAAATATAAGTGTCGGCTTTGATGCATTGGTGTATATTGATGTATCGAACGATGGGGAAAGAAAGGGTTACTTTTTAAGGTGAATTAATTTGGTTAGGTTTTTCAATTTTTGTTTTATTGCTTGGAATATTTTGCAATATATTGATTTAGAGTATTTCATTCTTTGAGCTTTGGTGAAAGGGGTACTTTTTAAGGTAAATAAACTCGGCATTTAACAGATAAATTTACCATCGGAAGAATTACTTTTAGGAAACTTAAGGTTGTGATTTTTGAGAGGATTTTAACTAACTCAAGTAATTATCTTTAATTAAGTAAATTTCATGTTTTCCACTTGTGACGGTTTATGTAGGAAAATAGAGAAAGGTTTACAGTAGAATGGATTTTCTGCAGAAATTTAACTAGATCATTGGACTGACACACCTTGTTTTCAGAGTTTCGGAGATCGGTGAATTACACTTTATGCAAATACTAAAAGTTCATTTTTATTTGAGATTATTGACGATACACGTTTTATTTATCCCAAGGAAATATATGCAGCACGAACAATTCGTTCATTCGTAGCAATGTGAAATGGTAACAGACGTCACACACAATACCATCAAATTCACACGAAATTCGTATCTGAAACTCCAGCAGGCAGGAAAAGTTCTCAGACTCCGATTTTAATAATTTATTACGATGGAATGAAAGACGGTGAAAGAAAGGAAAGCACGATACCTCCGTAAGTAACGACGCAACATCGCCCGATCGCCTAATTAAAAAGAAAAGTGTCAGTATGTTACATACTACGCATCGTTAATCAGCGCAGAAACAATTATACTCAACTTTTTAACTGAATTATTAAAATTACTAAAACACAGTGAAAAGGTGTCGAAATAATTAGTCAACAGTCTAACGTGGAACCATTTCTAAAATTTCTTACACCATACTGAACGTACCACGCGTAAACTCGACCGAACGTGTGTTCACCGTACGCTATTTGCAATACCTTCGAGTCCATCTTCATCACGCGATGCCACGTCGAACGAGCGAGCCGGGCAAGATCGAGGTGGCCTGTTCGAAAACAGCTGGAACGTTCGGGGAACATTCTATTTCCGAATAAGTTTCGGCGCAGCGAGGCGGCGAGCCTTGCATCGCGGTAAAAGTCGTAGAAAGCGCGCGATTTCCCGTGCTCCTGGGGATCTTTTTAGCGATGACTGAGGTTTCTGCGAGTGACTTTCACACGTGGGCTTCCTGCAGTCGCAGCCGTCTACCCGTCTAATTATATCTTACTTTGTTTGAGTACAACGCACCTTTCGACACGCGGCGGCCACCTCTTCTTCTCTTTCTTCGTCCGGCTCTGCCATCTCTTCGCCTCCCCCGCTGCTGAAAGCCTCCGACGTGCCCCTTCGCTACCGAGAGACGGAACACGATTGGATACCGGCCAAATCGAACGATCACTCGTTGAGCCGAACCCGCGAATTACTCGAATTTCTCCGCGAAACGACGAGTTCTTGGCCATTCACGTGTGAGAGCTACCGCGCAAATTAAGGAAGTTATCCGTCTTGTTCGGTTCACGTGTTTCCTTCCTCGTCGTTTCCACTTTGTTTCCATGACTTTTTTTCTTGCAACCTCGGGGAAATTGCGAACGTGTTTGTGTAATCTTGTAACGTTGCCTCTTGGGAATATAGGCAGGTGTGACAGGTGATATGCTGATCAACCCTCGTCCGTCCCTCCTGTCAATTTGACACATTTTTCTGGTCAAAAATTGTATTATTCGGCTATTTGTAGAAAAAACTTCTTGTTTATTTTCTATGTTTAATAAAAGAATTTACAACATTAATTATTTATCTTTTCGTTTCGTTCATTTCTTACCATTGTGTCAAATTAACACCGAGGGACCTATTAAGATGCGAACACACGAAATGTTGATCTTTTCAATTTTACAGTATTCGAGATGAAACTCATTTTGCAAGAAGGATTGAAAGTTATTAGCGTGAAATACTTAAAAGAACTGAAAAGTAATTTATCTTTTTACTGGTTTTAAGTCGCGTTGTATCTAAGAGGTACGTATTTTGAATATAAAGGCTCGAATTAACGGTTACTGTAAATCAAATTTGTATGATCGCTCGGTATGTCGTGCATCTTAACGTTCACGTCTAACTCTGCAAACTAAATTAGTTGAAGTAATACAACACTTACGTTTCTAAAATGTAACAAGTGAAAGCCTGTAGTGATTTGTAATTCAATACTGGTGTCTTAATTACTTGATTCATGCATAGCGTCTGAATGGATTTCGTTTTATTACATATTTATTACATGGAAGTGGTAGAAAGTGTACTCATCCGTTGAGAATGAACTTTGCTGTATTGTACTCGTTTTAGTTGCCGAGTTTGCGTGTACTTTCAATTCTAATTGGTGGAGAGGTGTCAATTTTCATTTTCAAATCTGTCAAAACTGCATACTTTTTGGTCGTATCGGCGACAAAAAATAACATGCCTTAGAATATTAGTAAATTAGTTTAGGTGTGTCATGAGATGAAAAAGCTGAAAAAGCAAACATCAACCAAAATGACCGGTATTTTTCGAGAAAGAGTTCCAGTAATTGGCAATTTAACACAGAAAGCAGTCTTTGAATAAAAATTAAAAAAAAGATTACATATTTTTGTTTTTAACAAGAACAAAAAGAAAAAAACAGATGCACAGTTTTAAATCGAATTTTAAAACTTATCCCAATATAACACTAAATCCAAATTCCCTCGATCCTTGCTAGCTTACTCTCCCAACCCAAACCGAAGCAAAAGCAGAAAAAACTCAAACCTCAAGTAATCCAACCACGAAGAAACACCACAAAGACTCATCTAAACGCTCGACAAACCGACAGAAACCGGCAGGTCAGAACCTGGGAGATCCGGGCCCGTTACACGGGGCCAGCTGTTTAGAAAATCCGCGTTGTTACCGCAGCGCGTGATGGTCAAGCGACGGGAGAGGAGGCCGTCGTTCGTAGGACATCGTAAAGCACCATCCCGCGCGACCTGCTTTCTCCGTTTCGTTCTGTGGGGGGAAAAAAAGCCGCGCCGTGACCCACTACCCTCGTGACTTGGTTCCCTACCCCTGCAGGGGGGAAAAAAAACGCGCGGATGATGAGACGCGACGACGGGCCGGACTGGGGCGGCGGAGGCGGAGGTAGAGGAGGCGGGGTCGAAGCGTTTAACGAGTCGGCCGCACGAACGCGAACGAGGAATAAAATGAGCAGCTAATCGATACCAGTTCATTGAGTTTCGGGCGTGTGCACGCGCCTGCACGACCTGGACTGCCACACACGCCCCCTCGCCCCCTCGCCCCGCTGATTTATCCACGCCGCCCCTCGACCCCTCGGTTTTCAAGCGTAGTCCGGCGCGAGATT
>NW_017100261.1:4492973-4495902 GCF_001263275.1 Habropoda laboriosa
GCGAAACGAGGGACCGACCACGCCAAGGGGAGGCGGCCGAGGGAAGGTCACGTGGGTTATCTTCGCAGTTCGCGCGACACCGTGTGCGCATCTTACGTGCGCGACAGTCGTCGTGGCGACTCCGACGGGTCGTGCGACGCGTCAACCCTTTCGGGGGTTTTTCCTTCTTTTTTGGTTGAGAAGGAAGGAATTTGGAGGAAGTGATCGAGAGACTGAAGGGTAACTGAAGGGGGATAGCAAAGGCTGTATTTCGAGATACAGTAAATTCTCTACAAGAGTCAGTAAGTTTGGATTCTACAACTGACAGTATAGATGGTCCTACGCCTAGGTCTGCTTCATTGCTGCGCCCATGTTATCTCGCTCGCAGTCAGTCAAGCGTGTAACGCTACACCAGTCGGTTTCCTTTACGAGATTTCGACAAATCATAATAGAAAAATATAATTTCTTTAACTTTACTTTTTTTCATCTGGAATTTTTTTTAACATGTTGGTGAGATTTTTCTGATGAAAATGATATCAAACACGATATAATTTGAACAACATTTATGTATTAACACGTTCACGTTTGGTTGCCAATTGTTTATCACATAGAGTCGACCTACCACCGCATAAAAAAAAAAAAAAAAATGTAGGGGCGATTCCCAACTCACTGTTCGCTGATTAAACAGCTGAGCTCTGCAACGTGGATTTGACTGCATTTTCTCCTTCCTTCCTTCCTTCCTCCCAGTTCCGATTGATTTTGCAAGATTCACAAAGTGTGAGTCACTGTGGAATGGGCGACGCGAAAAGTACTTCGAAACGCGATTTATTTCAGTTTTATTCAGAAAGGGAGAAACCGCGAATTTATATTATTTTCAATATTATTATTGAACTAAACTTTCGTAGAACGCGAGTGAAACATTGAAAGAATCAAAAGAAAAAACGCGAATTCATATCTTTCTCGATTCTAGAGTATAAGAAAATTTGAATAAAATACGCGACGAGAATTGGGGAGAAGCATAAGTTAAACGCGTAAAAATATTCAATAATAAACGAACTAGGGATGAAGCTATTATTTCAATACGCGATGCACTGACTCTAGTATTTACTAAAATTCAAAAATTCTCGTATAAATTCCGAAAATAGATTATTAATTACGGTAAACTACTGAGACGGTTTAATTTAGGGTGGGCATAGTGCACTCGTTCCAAATCAGCTCACAATATAAAATAATAAATCAACTAACTCCTTAACATGCAATTCACGCAAATTCCTTGGATGGTAAATTATTAGTAAACAAAATTCAATATCAGAGAAAATATATGAAAAATTTCAAATTAATTTGAATTGCTGGAAGAAAAGTAACGAAAAGGCAACCTCTCAAAGTCATTTCAATATCCTATTCGACAAGTCTGAAGAAGAACGATGACTAAAATTCAAATGTTTATTTCCCTAAACCTTCAACATAATTTCGAAATATTTTATTCGAAGCGGAGTATTCCAAGTCAGTATCGATAATTGAAGAAATTATTTGATTGTATTTAAAAGAACCGAAAGGAGAATATTTAAAGTCTGATATTAAATGTCTAGCAAGTACCAGTAATTGGTAAAATGATTTATATTTGTTTTGGAAGGAAAATTTCTAATAGGTATTAGTTAAAATGAATTGTTATTCAGTCTATTGTATTGAAATTCTAATTGATTCTAATGTATACAAGTGTTACAAGAAGGCTGAGTGTGTACAGGGTGGACCTAGGCTAGCTAGTAGCCCCCGACCACTCTATTCACATCTCAGAACCTTCAGGTCAAAATACGCCGCGAAGTGTCTATGGCCCAGTATAAAGGGTGAATGATTTCGCGGAGCCTCCGCGGGTCCTTATATACCTGCGGTACCCTCTCCCCAAAGTCATTAGCAAAATCGTCGGTTAGGTCAGGCGGGAAATTTTCGCGGGAGATTTTCGCGGGAGATTTCCGTTATCGTAACACGGTATAATTTATCAATTTTTACAATTTTGTTATAAATTTATACTTCCGACAATTTGTTATAACATTGCATATAACAATTTATACGTTTTTACAATATTCTTCAATGGAAACATAGGTTTTAGCGTTCTCGTTACTTACTCGTGGTTAAATTAATTTCGTAGGGATTAAAAATCAGGTTGACCTGTGGTCGTAGATTAAAAATAACCATAGTACAGCTAAATTTATCGTGATAAATAATTCTTTTTACACGAATCAAAAATGTATTCAACGTTTGCTTGTTAGAATATTGTGAAATGAATTATATTATACATTTTCTCTATTCACACTGAATTTAAAGACTATAACGATTGAAAATCAAGTTGACCTGTGGTCATTTATCAAGAATAATCATAATAAAGCTGAAATTATTGTGTTAAATAATTTTTTTAATACGAATTAGGAATTTATTCAACGTTTGCTTGTTACTACTTGCTACAGTATACCGTCTCGCAATGTAAATTTAAGTATATTAGGTTGAACTGCACAGAAAATGCACAGAACTGCACAAATAATTCATTTCACGATATTATAACAAACAAACGTTGAATACATATTTGATTCGTGTAAAATCAATTATTTAACACGATAAATTTAGCTGTACTATGGTTATTTTTAATCTACGACCACAGGTCAACCTGATTTTTAATCCCTACGAAATTAATTTAACCACGAGTAAGTAACGAGAACGCTAAAACCTATGTTTCCATTGAAGAATATTGTAAAAACGTATAAATTGTTATATGCAATGTTATAACAAATTGTCGGAAGTATAAATTTATAACAAAATTGTGAAAACTGATAAATTATACCGTGTTACGATAACAGAAATCTCCCGCGAAAATCTCCCGCGAAAATTTCCCGCCTGACCTAACCGACGATTTTGCTAATGACTTTGGGGAGAGGGTACCGCAGGTATATAAGGACCC
>NW_017100261.1:4498190-4499475 GCF_001263275.1 Habropoda laboriosa
TACGAAAGTTTAGTTCAATAATAATATTGAAAATAATATAAATTCGCGTGGATGTAGGCCGACTCTATGTGATAAACAATTGGCAACCAAACGGTGGTTCGCTAAAGCGATATATTATGAAATTAAATTAATCACTCAATAAGTTTTAACGTTAGATTGTTTCCTCGATATGGCCATGGTGGTCATCAGTTTGATGAAGAAGAAACCATTTGAGAGGGGTTAATCGAGAGATTGAAGGGTGGATATAAAAGAAGCTGTATATGCATACGTAAAAATGCAAATTTCGAGATAATAATTTCTCAGTTAGCAAAATGTATCAAAACATATTTTACATCTGTAATCTTGCAATATTTTTATTTTAATATTTAACCCTTTCACTGCTCTTAGACATTTTCCACAAAATCGTGTATTTCAATAATTCATCGCTGCAAAGACTATTAATAACACATTCGTGATACAAAAATACCCGAAAATTTCAGCAAAAACGTAATTGAAAATTGTTCTACATAACTCCGTGACCTCTTCCACCTCCCGTATTAAAAATGCCGCCTTGAGCCAACATTTCAGCCTCCAACGTTAATCTCTCTAGATGATACGACGTAACAAAGCGTCCCATCGTAATCGGTATTAATCTAATTCTTTACGTATCGAAGGAACGAATTGATCCGTCTGTTAAACCGAGCACAAGCAACACGTTGCGCGAAACGATGATGCCTTCTCGCCGAGTGTCTCGCGATTTGACGAGTCCGCGTCAGCCTCGAGGAGATCAGTGCCGATTGATGAAGGAGACCTTGAATATACCGAGACGGTTCGTTAAACCAGGAATGTGTGGGACTTCGTTACGGTGTTCTGGTTCCATTACTAACGGCTGCTGCTGCAGCCTCGTCAATGACTTAAGGCCGGGAAACTCGCGAAGTCTCTTCGCTGGAAACTTTCATCTGGATCTCCTGACGGCTACTTAGCCTTGTTAATAAGTCAAGCTATGCTAATACTTCGCAGGTGTTCCTCGAGTTTTAGCAGGCCGTCCCCTCTACTTCTCGCCGAGGAAGAATTCTGAACCAGCTGTGAATTCGCTAGACTGCACCAAGATATATGTATATGTACTCGATCGATTGGGAATAAACAGTTGAACGTAAAACTTTTCCCAATTTTACGTTCAGATTATTGTCCTTCGGAGTATCTTTCGATTTTATCTTTGCGATCTTTTAGAGGATACGTGATTTAAGAAGATCGTTAAGACGTGATCGAGGGGAAATTCCAAGTCCTCTGAGAGGATTTTCAAAGA
>NW_017100261.1:4499735-4501364 GCF_001263275.1 Habropoda laboriosa
AATGTAGCACTCTAGAATTTGCCATTTCTTCCATCTTATTCACCTTTCGAAACCATTTAAGTTGCATATAAAAATTTCATTACACCACCATAACTAGAGAACATTAATTAGATGGTCTGTTTCACATAGTCCACCCTGTACGTGTGTTAAACTTTAGACCAGCGGTCTGCTGAGCCCGATTCGACGACGTTCCTTTATTATCCCGATACATCATCGTCCCGGAGGTCGTTGAATCGTGTCAGTCTCGTTGTTCCTTCGTAACTCCACTTCCTTGGCATTTCCCATGTCCTCGTTGGCCAGGGCTACGGGCACCAGTTTCGAACGGCTCCATTCCTATCCAACATTCCCATTGCCGGAAGATAAACGCCTATAAAATCTCACTGCCGTTTTAAGGCTTCAGCCCTGCCTGGCCACCCCCTTCGACTACCAAGCCAATATCGTTCTCCATCGCGACGTATAACCCGTTTTCCAGACGGCGCTTGGTGTGAGACGCGATACTGCGCCGTTTCTTATCCACTTTCCTGCGATTCTCGATGACCTGTTAAGAAGCGTCACCAGCGCGATGCCATTCGCCGCTTCTTCCACGCGATACTGGCTTTGTTAAACGACGACAGCTCGTGTTTTCGGACTTTGATCACGAAATCTCGCGTTTCTTTAGGTGCGGCGTTTGAACGTTCTTTAATTCGATGTTTTGCCAATTCCGTCGAGAACGCTGGTGAAGATTTCGCGTGGAGGATCGTGTTTTTTCCCCTGGTGTTTCTCGTTTTACGGTGTATTTCACGGTGTTAAACAGATTAATTGTCCATTGTGGAGTTTTAGTTTAAATGTTTCGTGACATTTTATAGACGTTTTTCGAAACGTAAGGAAAATTATAACGAGAGGATTAATTAAATTTATACTGTCTGATTTAATCAAAATTCGATTAAATTTTCTAATCCTGCAGAAGAATTTGAAAGAAATCTTTCCACGTCAGAAATACAGAATTAGTTTAAAAGTATAAATTTTGAAAACTAAAAGACACTAAAAAATGGAAATTTTAATCGAATCTTATAGAAATCGGTATCAAACAGGTTGCAGAAGATTGCATTGAATAGGCTTGATCTAAGAACAGCGACAGATTTAAGAGTTCTCGATCGCGACAATTTTCGAAACGATCACGATTGTTCGCGAGGCATTTTCATAATCTTCCAGCAGGCAACGAAGGAAGAAAACTCTAACTGAAAAGCTAAAGCTATATCCCCCGATTTCTGCAAGGCGTGGAACGAGCAAAAACAAGCCCAGACGCTGACGCTCCTGAACCAGTAAAAGTTTAAGCCTCCGTCGTAACTTGGCGGGCCGTTATAGCACCGCGACGCTGATCGTCCTCTGCAAACTGCCCCGCGATCGCGCCGTTTATGCGACGCTTACCGCGTTCTAGCGTCAAGAGGTGCTCGAGAGACCTGTAACGAGCCACCGTCACAACGGGGACAATGCCTTCAAAAGGAAAACAGCGATTCTGTGCCACGCATTGCGGCTAAATCGTGATATTTTACACGCATCTTCCCCTTCTCTTCCGTCTGACGAAGGCGTCGAAGAAGGCCTCATTTTCTCTGAGGAAGTTTTTGGGTGTACTGTGGTACTTTTTCTGAT
>NW_017100261.1:4501399-4531496 GCF_001263275.1 Habropoda laboriosa
TTATTTCACATAATATTTTCCCTGACGAAATTTTCGCCTAAATCGTGGCATTTTTCACGCATTTCACAAAGTATTTTCCCCGACGAAATTTTCGGCTAAATCGTTGTATTCTTTACGCGGTATTTTCCTTGAGGAAATTTTCGGTTAAATCGTGGTATTCGTCACGCGGTATTTTCCCTGGCGAATTTTGCGGCCAAATCGTGGTATTTGTCACATACATATCTCCTCCTCTCGACGAACTCATCGAAACAGAGACAGAGTCGAAGTTTGCATAACGTATCGAAGGTTGGTTCACTTTCAAGTTGTAGGATAAAGGAGCGTGAAAGTGTGTTGAAGAGGATGTTGGGTAAAAAGGAAAAGAAAGGGCTGTGATAGTGAAAGCAAAGAGCGATAGAAGGACGGAATTAGCTCAGAGTAGAGAATAGTGATGAGTAATGGCAGTGGATAGTGGGTGGACAGAGGTTGAGATTGCTTCTTCAAGATAACTTGAGTCATTTGAATTTGCTTTCTTGTTTTCTGATATAGTCGCGGAACAAAAAATTATTTGGTAGAGTTTGCTTTCAAATGGAATCTAATTCAAGTCCAGCGACGAATGTACATTTTTTCGAACGTAACTTAATCATTTCAGGAAAAATAATCGTTCTGAAATCTTACAGCGATTTTCTGTTACAAATCGAATGGAATCGCTTAGGTTTCAATTATTATTCGATCAAGAGCAACGACTAGCTTCGAACGATTCTTTTTCACTTGTTTTACACTTTTTTTTTTTTTTTTTTTTAGAAATTAGGCATAATGTACTTCTACTTGTTCGTGATTTAACGGATATTTTTTTACAATAAGGACCATTTTTCTTTTTTAACAGTCTAATAAGAAACCGCGCAATTCTAAAATCTTCGCGTATTTTTAAGACAGCAAGTGTTAGAACACCCGTTATATTCGTACAGGAAGTATCATAGGATTTCAATTACGTTTCTTCGTCAAAGTTAATGTTACATATCTCTATGAATATTCATTATACCACGAGATTGCACAGTGAAACATGCTTTTAAAATCTTAATCATTTTATAATGACTGCAATATGTTTATTCGTGAAAGTAATAATCTTTCATATGTGTAGACTATGAATGTTCGTGCAAATGCGTATTTTTGTAGAAAATTGATAATAATTTGGGACCTGAATAGAAATTCATATTGCATATTTAGCATACTTTGTTTTTTAAACAGACGCAAAAGTATATCGCGAGTTTCATATACGTTTCCTCTTACAAATTAACTTTGATCAGTGAATGTTATCAATTAACTACGGCTAGCATAGAAAAAATGCTTACAGTTTATCGTAAATTTTGCTCGCACCATATCGTCGGAGCCTTTTGCTGCACTTCCACCTTAATTTAGTAAGCCGACTTTTCATAAAATAACAAATTTTGCAGCCGTGGTTAAAAATTTACCGTCGGTCACCCAAAATCTGCCGTAGCGAAACTCGTTTAAATAACGAGTTAACAAAAATTCTATAATACTTATCACACATCCCTCATACTTTCCCAACGTGTCCTTACATTTCTTCGCATCTTCACACATCACATTTCTTAAACATTCCCCATACTTCAACCACAGAAATACGCATACCTGCCCCAAAACCCGCTGATTTTCTACCGCTCAAACATCACCCTTCGCAATCTCACGCCTTTAAAACCTCGTGCGAAATGTCTCTCCCTAGCGTCCCTGGTCAAAACACAAAACGCACCTTCCACCACCACCTCGCTATCGTCGTCCACGTTACAAAGTCTCGATTCCCGGTGGCCGGATTGGAACAAGCCCACGACGACGAGGAGGAGGACCCCGGGAGACACGCATCAGAGGGGCGAAAGTTGGAACGCGGAGGGCATCTCCTCTCTCTCTCTCTCTCTCTCTCTCTCTCTTGTCCCAGGCAATTTGGCGCCCGCATGGGCAAACGTATTAGCCGGTTGATTGGTATTCCAAAGATCCTCGGTGTGGGAGAGTCGAGGTACTTTCCTCCTTCCTTTCCCCGCTTCACGAGCCATAGGATCTTCATCACGGTGCCTGTTACGAATAAGCTCTTAATTCCTTGTAGGGTTCTTGACTCCCACTTCTGCCGTCTCTCGCTCTTTCCGCCCCCCTTCTCTTCTCCTCTCCTCCCCGTGGAACCTCCATCGCCGCCTCCGCCGCCTCCGTGGTGCCCTTCAGCCCCACGCGTCCGCGCCGCTCCATCTAACTTCTCCTTTCTCAATCCGACTCGAACAGAGTCCTCTCCTACCGATTCTCTCCCTCGGCTATCTCTCCGTCTCTTTCCACACCGCAACCTTCCCATCGACGCCAGTGAGCCAACGTCGTTTCGCAGCTTCTTCGTCTAACCCCCCGACCCAACCGCCCAACGACTCCCCACCCAACACTCTGCCGCCACTTTCTTGGCTTCTCTCTGTCCCTGTGTATGCTATGCATGTGTGTTGGTTTCCTCTGTTCGCCTCTTACACCGCCCGGCTGTCGCCCATTTCTGTTCCGTCTCCTTCTGTCTTCGGTGTTTTGCTCGTGTCGAAAGTCGACGTTAGCCTGTGTGGGGCACGTTGGCTGTGCAGATGTGCTCTCCTAGAGGCGCAACGAGGGGTCGGAACGACTCACAGATAAGCTTGATTCCTGGGGACGACACGTGGAACGCCACCTCTACTCTGGTTCGAAATAGGTTCGCCACCATGGGATCATGGGTGGGTTTTACGAGGTTCGTGCTGGCCCCAAGTTTCGGGACGAACGGCGGAGGGGTGTGCAGGGTGATGTGAAATTTTGCGGTGGACTCGGGGGGATGGAATTGTGCGCGAGGATACTTTGAAAGTTTCAGCGAGAGAGTGTAGGTATGTTGGGAATGAAGGATAGGCAATGGTAAGAATAATTGTGTCGCTTTTCGAGTTGATGTATTTTGGAATATGACGCGAAGAGATGGAAAGGGCTAGGAAAGTGGTTTACATGCTTACATGTGACGAGTTGGCATCCAACAATGGAACACCTGATTTTCGAAGCTTGCCAAACATAGAGATGCGTACAGTAATGTCTCCACAAGTGTCAGTCCGTAAGGAAGCTAAACCTGACACTTGTAGAGTCAGGGTCTACGTTTTCGAGCCTCGCGTCCGCCTTTGTAGTTTGCCGAACGTAGACAAGGACAGCGAATATGTTTACATGTTTACATGTGACGAGTTGGTATCCAACAATGGAACAGCTGATTTTCGAAGCTTGCCAACATAGAGACGCGTACAGTAATGTCTCCACAAGTGTCAGTCCGTAAGGAACCTAAACCTGACACTTGTAGAGTCAGGGTCTACGTTTTCGAGCCTCGCGCCCGCCTTTGTAGTTTGCCGAACGTAGACAAGGACAGCGAATAAAAGATAAGGATGAAACGTGAGTCGAGGCAACCAAGCGATTTAAATACCAACCTTTTTAATTTTACGTTTTTTTATCCCGAAATTTTTCTTAACATATTGATGAGATTTTTCTGATGAAAATGACATCAAACACGACATAATTTGAACAACATTTACTTATTAACAGAAAAATCTCACCAACATGTTAAAAAAAATTTCAGATGAAAAAAAGTAAAATTAAAGAAATTATTAAGACCATCTATACTGACACTTGTAGAATCCAAACTGACTGACACTTGTAGAGAATTTACTGTACTGCGAAGAATTTTCTGGGCACAGAGCAAAGGAGGAGTAATAAGGAAGAAAAAGGAAGAAAAAAAGGAAAATTAAAGAAATTATATTTTTCTATTATGATTTGTGGAGCCGTGTAATCTTGTAAAGGAAACCGACTGGTGTAGCGTTACACGGTTGACTGACTGCGAGCGAGATAACATGGGCGCAGCAATGACGCAGACCTAGACGTAAGACCATCTATACCGACACTTGTAGAATCCAAACTGGCTGACACTTGTAGAGACATTACTGTACTTTTTCTTTTTATAAATGAAACTAACGCTGAAACAGGACAAAGTTAATAGACATGCCTCTTCAGCGCACAATCCTTTTATAAATGAAACTAACGCTGAAACAGGACAAAGTTAATAGACATGCCTCTTCAGCGCACAAGACGAGTTAACTCGTCATGGAACTTCGAAAATGACTCGCGTAAATTTATACCTGACGCATCATTTGAGTTTCCAAGGTATAAGAAACAAAAAGACGTCGTAATTCATTTGGCGCTTATGGCAAGTTAGCTCCCCAGTTAAAAGGCACGCAAACTTCGAAAGTCAATAACTCAATAATAGCTAGTGTCTTGAATACTTCTCAGTATTAGCTATAAATATGCAATAAAAAATATAGGGTTCCATCTAGAAATTTAAATGTCACCATTACACGACTCAAAAGTGCGCAAAAGCAGGACTTAAAAATTGAAAGTTAACCTCTGCAAGATTTTTCAGTGTTACCTCAAGGTGTACAATTTTCATCCGAACTATTTTTCCCTATTTCTGACACAGAAATAATTACACATAGACACTTAAAACGGACATGGATTTTAATCCATTTACAGTTAGCTATTCTCCAGAAAATGAAATAGAGAATTAACTAAAAAGAATCCTCGATAATTTCACCACGTAGTAACAAATTCAACGATGTTTCTCTGATTGTTGTTCCTTTTAAAATTATCTGTTCTCGAGAAAATTGAATAGAAATTTAGCTGAAAAAAAATAATTATTACTCCTTTTAAAACTACCAAACATTATTATTCCCTAAAACCTCTACGATCCAGCTTGAACAGTTCGAAATCAAGTTTTAGCGGATCGTTGTCATTATTCCAGAATTTATCGCGTACATCCACTCGATCGTAAAGAATAACACTGTTATACGAGCATTCGTAGCGATCTCTCGAAATACGTGTATGTAATGTACATGTTTCTTGTACACACCGGTGTTAAGTTGAAACTTGAAGATACGCGAAATCGATGGTTATGAAACAGTTCCCCACCGGTACTTGAACTCTGCAGCAATTGAATTCGGAACACAAGCAACGAGCTGATAGTACTTGGTTGTTTAGCCTCTTCAGCGTTGAGCACCGTTGTGCGGTTCGCCGTAGAAAAATCGTTCCGACAGACACGTGGAACGACGTTTCGCAACTAGGAGTGCCTTAGGATTCGTTCGTTGCACAGCATTGCCTATGGCTGATGCATTAAATTTGTGTTCGTGGGAGTGACACTCTGGGAGAGTGTAGGCAAAGGCGGTATTATACCGCTACGTGAAATATAAGCAAGAATCAAATTGCGCACACTTTCGCAGCACTTTCTGCGAGGACAAATATTTGTTTATTCGTGGTTCCAGGGAATATTAGAACAACTACGGAATTATAATCATTTAGAGTTATTTGTGTGAAATTACAATTATTTGGACCTATTTGTATGAAATTACAGTTATTTAGAATTATTCATATGAAATTAGTTATTTGGAGTTATTTATATGGAATTGCAATTATTTAGAGTTATATAAAATGATAATTATTTAAGATTTTTCATATAAAATTGCAATCACTTATCAGTCCCTTTAATATTTCATTTATTAATTGACAAATTTTGTATTTTTCCTGAACGCCATTAGGAAATGGTACAATATCTTCTGCATATTAAATAAAATATCGTTTAAATTAACCATGGAAAAATTATTAAGAAAGAAATTTTTCGTTTCTACCTTTTTTTAGTATTAGTCTAATTTTGAAGTCGATGATTTTCATATTAATTATATTGAGATTTTTCACTTTTTCAAATACCTAAAAGAATATTAAACATAGTAAACAGCTAGAGTAATTTCTAGAAGGATATTGCACACATTATTACTGAAACAAAAAACCACATCTCCGAATAAAACATGAGTACCAAGCGTTATTTATCACGAACGATGCGGTGGAATCTCTGAACGATTGGCAATGCGTTAATATCTGTCACACGTGTCAAGAAAGAAATATAAATTGACTTTTCACCGACTAGAAATATTGCTCGTCCTCTCGATAGTTTCTCGTGGAAAATGAGCAAACACGGTGTTTTCATTTACTTTTGAAAAAGCACACGTCGCTTTCGATCTTACGTATATATACATATGTGTACATAAATTCCCTCGCGTCAGTTGAATCAACATTAGCGGTGTCGTTTGTTTATCATTATTGAAGTGATTAGCAAGTAGATCGTTGTCACAGATAACACATGTGATGCTGTGTGTAATAAATTTATTGCCGGGTTGTTTTGATTGCTTTCTCTGGAAGATGACTATCTATTGGTTGTTGGGTTAGTTGAGATAGTCCTCGTAATGATTGACTCTTCAATCGATCGTTACACTTTAATGGGACAGCAGAATATCTCGGTGGTTTCTCTGTAGACGTAGATGTTGCCGATTATGTGTCAATTTCGATTTGACGATTCTTGTGGCGAAGATAGAGTTGTTGCAAGAATAGTACGACCCCAAAATGGAGTAATTTTATAAGTAATTCTGCTTTTTGCTTCGAGTACGTTTAATTTCCTACGATAAAAGTGTAATTTACTTGATACTTGGTTTCAGAAAAATCTTAGCAGATTTCGGTAGAATTTAGTGGATTTCTATAGGTTCCAAAGAATTTCAATAGATTTTAGTAGATTTCCATAGATTCCAGAAAATGCCAATAGATTTTAGAGTAGAATACAGTAGATTTCAATAGAATTCAACAAATTCTGATAAATTCCAGCAGAATTCATTGTTTCATTTTGACGATTCATCTTGCGAAGATAAATTGCAAGAATACTGAATGTCAGTCCTTCCGAATTCTACGACCTCAAAATGAAGCATAATTCTATAAGCAATTCTACGTTTTGCGTCTATAATTTACTTAATATTTGATTTCACAAAAACTTGGTAGATTTCAGTAGAATTCAGTGGATCTCGCTAAATTTCCATAGCTTCCAAAAAAATTTCAATACACTCCAAAGTAGAACACAGTAGATTTCAATAGAATTCATCAAATTCTGGTACGTTTCAACCACCCGAAATCCCAGTAAAATTCCCCAAATCTTACTATACCTCAGATTCCCTAAAACTGTTTCAAACCTTCCCGAGCCCATCCACCGTCCACCAAGGAGCAATCTCACTCGCGTTAAAAGGACTCGGATTTTCCGAATCGGCGAGACCTGCAGCGATCCTCCCGTACACGAGCAAGATCGTAATTCCGCTCGCGGACATGGTCGATCCGGTTAGATCGATAAGTATAGAGGGCAGGCAAGATCGCGAGCGAGGTCTAGCAGTCTCTCTTTCTCGAGGCTGTCCCCCCTGGTAGCTGGAGCGCTTATCTTATCTGTCGGCCTTGCCTTGCCGCGCCGGTTGCTGGTTCGTTTCGGCGCGGTGGCTGGTTCTCGTGCGTGCACGTAAACTCGTCTCGTTCGCTCGGCTGGACAGCGTGTCCTCCCTCGAGCAAGCAAAGCGGAGCGGAGCGGAGGAGCGAGCGCGTGTATCGACCTCGGTGAGAGAGCTGGGTATAGAGGTGTGTGTTGGTCCGAGTGGCTTGTGCCAGCCTGGCGACTACGAGTCGGCTTTCTCTCTTGCTCTGTTGGCCGAGCCCTCGAAAAAATCCCCCAATGCCAGGGGAAATGGGGGCAGGAGTGGTCCTGCGGGGCGGCGGGGGGACGAGTCTAGCCGTGAGAGGACGCTCTGTGCCTCGAAAGGAGGAAGGAGAGAGTTACATTGGCTCTCCCACCGTGCTCTACCTCCTCTTCTTCTTCGACGTCGAAGAAGCAGTATTCCTCTTCTTCTTCTTCTTCTTCTTGCACTCTTGGTATTCCTTCTTTCTTGCTAGCTTCTTCCTCCGTTTCTCTCTCTCTGTGGTCGTATTCCATTTAGCAGGGGCGCCGTTGGAACCGACGAACCATCATAGAATACCTTATAGCGAGCGTGGCTGCCAGTGCTGCGGAGGAAATAAAAAGGATCCTCCTCCTCTCTTCTCCAGCATGCCAAAATAAAACGGTCCCTCTCCGTCTTTCTTCACTTCCCTCCCTCTGCTTCGGTATTCAACTCTCTGTCTCTGTCTCTGGCTGCCAGTGTCCGCGTTTCTTTCAGTTTTTCGCTCTGTCAGACCGATTCGCGAGATCAACTTGAAGACCGGGAGAGCTGTGGAAAAGAGAGATGGTTCGCGTAGAGAGGAAGGGAGGAGTCGCCCGTCTTTCTGTACCTTGGTGGCTGCTGCGGTGAAGCGGACCAGGTAGCGGTACGAAGTGAGAGAGAGAGATAGAGGCTCTTTATTAGACTCTGGGAAACCGATTCCCCTCGAGGGCAATTAGCGAAGTACAAAACGGAGGTAGCCTCTCGATTTATGGATTGGACGGCGAGAGGCGATCGAGTTCCGCGCACAGTCGCGCGCATTGTTACCCCACTGTTTCCGCCCGAGTGTCCCCGATGGCTCAATCTTGACGATTCCGAAACTATGGCCGATCGATTATCGAAGACACGGACCGGCGAACTTGATCGGCCGGAGCGTGCCGGATGCGTGCTCGCTTCGACCTCTAGATGACACGCTTCCTACGAACACGGTCTCGATGGGACTACCGTCTTTTACTGGCTCCAAGACGTAATAAGGTGGAGCTTGTATCTGGAGCGTTGCGTGAAATTCGAGCGTCTTCCAGAAGCGTATAATTAATATTTATGATCCACGCGATGGCGGCAGTTGTTTTTCTTCTTGGACTCGTTTTTGTTTCTTTCTTTTTGTCGTTCTTCGTAGCTTGCGAGGCTACTTGGAAGCGGTTGAAACGGTTTCTACTTGTTATCGTTGGTTGCGAGACGAAGTTTCAAGGAAATTTTGGAGAAATTTTTAGCGGCTTGTTGGTTGCAATTTGGAGTAGAAGATAAATTTGAGATTTGATTAAACGTTCCATAGGAATGGAATGGAAAAGGTGTTAATTTAGTTGGTTAGAACTTCTCGATGCAACGACTTTAATAAGTAATCTTGCGTTGATAAGTTTGAAAGGGTTTATTGAAAATTATGTGAATCTTCATGAACACTGTAATTTGTAAACGTAATTTTTTATTTTCACACAAAGATTTGCTATTTGAGATCGAAAAGTTTCAACATGCGTATCGAAGGAAAAATATTAAACATTTCTTGGATTTAAAGTTTACAACGTGAATTAACGTGATTTCGGTATTCCACAATGAAAATAAATTATTAAACCGAAGAAATACATTTTTGTGCGTTGCAATTTCCTCGATCTTTCCTTAGATCGAACAATTACTTATCAAGCCACAAGTTCATCGCTAAAATTCGCACAAAAGCAAAAGAATATTCACGCGATATGAAATTGCTAAAATTTAGGAAATGAGCAACGAATTGTCAGTATCGCTTTTGGTTCACCAGAAAACAAATTGTAATGCATTTTATTCATCTCGTTTACGATCATTCCGGTATCATTGTCGTTTGCGTATTCCTCCGGGAGTTCGGCGAAAGCGGAGGCAGAAGAGAAAAAAAGGAAATCCGATAATCGGGATGACTGTGAACACGGCTCTTGAAGTTCGACGATGTTTGGGTATCAAACTTGGATAAACTTGCTGGGTGTATTAACGATTTCCTGCTCGGAATTGTTTTCGGGGGGGGGAGAATAATGAATTCTGACGAAAAGTATACAAGTTGATCGTCGATGCTCCTACTTTATTTAATCCTACAATGGCGGTGATTAGGTTCGGTTTAGTCTCTTATTTATCGTTGTGCTTTTTTCTCTTTTAGCAAACCTTCGTATTACTGTAACACTCGAGTTATGGACATTGATTTTTTGTAACATTGTATGCAAATATTTTGCGTTACAAATATTTAATCAGCGAAACTGTGAATGTTAATTTGATATGTTAAGCTTTTCCGGAAATTTTCTGTCATAAATTGAACAATGAAAAAATTCTCTTTTTTACAATTTAGTTAATAGCCCTTGAATTTTCAGGGTCCCCAATGAAATATTTTTTACGTGTACTGCTTGCTGTTACAGAAAGGGTTAAAAGAGCCCTATTTTGAATTTTCATATTATTCTCGTTAAACAGAATTTTAGTGACGCTTTTTGAGATGCAAATAGCTCACTTCAACTGACACTCTTCTGCAAACATACCTCAGACTCTCGTCACACCTATTTAGATCTACACTTATCACCCTTTTTTAGTCCCAAAATGACATCTTCCGTTTCAATCTCCCATTAACACATTGGCGACGGGGCTTTTAGAGCAGCGCTTAACACGTCACTTTTAATCGTCACTTTTCAACTAATTAACCCTTTCGCGACGGCGGAACTAGCCATCGGTACGCCACTAACGGACGGGTCGTCGTGCCACCAGTGCACACCATACACGTTAAGAGTGTCTCGCGTTTTTTCAAATCTTAGAGGACTTCGTTGGAACAGCAGAAGACTTGAGGGTGTATCGGATAAAGGGGACGTTGTCGAGGCCTTGTTCTGTATTTTCAAATAAATCTTCACTTTGAGTTGTCGAGGCGCGAGTCAATGCGACCCGCTTAGTGGGTGCCGGATATAACCGGCGCTAGCCAGTGTGAAGCATTTAGTGGACGCCGGATATAACCGGCGCTAGTCGCGAAAGGGTTAATATCTTTCAAAGAAATTTTCAGTAATGTAGTAAACTACTTTTTCGTAAAACGTGTACAATTATTTGAATTCGTGAAACATCTGTCGCGGCATTTCTGAAAAGAAATTCAATCATTTATAGCGTTTTATAAATTTACCTTCAGGCAGATACGTGAAAATCTCAATGACGTATTTCGCGTCGTTCGGAATCAACCTGAATGACGCATACGTGCGTCATCCGACGCAAATGTGTTAATTTATTTCTCGTTTCACCGTAGCCTCTTCCCCGCTGCCTTCCATTTCTCGAATTTCGGTCTTCAAATCGAACCCAGATCACCTTCGACCTCCCCGAAATTGCTCTAAACATCATCTTCACCATTCCGAACAACGATATCTACATTCTCTTTCCAACTCGTAAAGCGCTGCTCAACTCGTGTCTCGTGATTTACTGTGAAATTCATCTTCGTCTCCGCGTCGCGATTTACGAGGTTGACTCGCGACGACGATGCTGTGCGTCCCGTTATCGAGCACCGGCCGAAAGGAGCACGAAGCAAAGGGCAACCGTTGATAAGCAGCAGGACTGACCTCTTGGCAGCGTTCGTTTTCTCCTCTTCGTCGCGGTTTTCAACGACTCGAGGTGACTCGCTCTCTTTCTCTCTCCGGTGGTCGCGATCTCTCCTTCTCTGTCACCGCCCCTCTTGCGTTCGGCCGTCCGGCTCAAGGACAGCCTGTGCTCGTCAAGCACCGGCACATAACACGTGGCCGCTGCTTCAAAATGTGTTCCCGGATGTCTTGTGTGATCAGCTTTTGAGATTTCTGCGCACTCGAGCCCGCCTGACGGAATGGAACGTTGCGTTACTGGAAATCTTGGCAATTATGCGACTTGGTGAGGAGGGGAACCACGTACGGAGTGCGTTCGGTGGTTACTTTTTCTTTCTTTGTTGGTTGAAACGAGATGGAAACGATATGTGAATGTTTTATCCGGTTGCTTGTGAGAAAATTCGTTGTTATCGTTACATGTTTAACGGTGAGGTAAGATGACGTTTATCGTGGATTTCATTGTGGTTCTGCGTTCTTGTTCCGGATGACTAGGCTTTTTAAATTATTCATTTCGCGTGTGTGTTTGTGTGGACATCATCTTTTTGCTATTATTTGCGCGGCTTGTTTTTGCGTTAGGGTTGACAATGAGGAAAACTGTGTGATACCGTGTGTTTGTGGAGTTAGTAGGTAACTGTGATTGTTGAATTTTTGAAATAAAAATTTGTTCAAGCAAAATGGTTTATGAGTACTGCATGAAAAATCGACATCCTAGAATATTGGTAGGTTTATGGCACGTCCGATAAATATGGTTTGGGGATGCCTGCGAACACCCCAGGTATGAAAGTGCACACTGTCTTGTCTGCATCTGTCTGAGCATCTTCTAAAATATAATTATTTACCTAAGCTTACTCCACACGAGTTATTTATTTAATGTAACCCCTCAACAAAATTAAATTAAGATTTTTTAATATCGAATTGAATTTTTTCCAATTTCACACAATGGATTATTGAAGTGTATATATTTGCGAGATTTGGGGATATTTAAGATTGTCCAAGTTGACAGGCAGATTGTGAGTCTTTTCAAAATAATTAAATATATTCACCTGTTTAACAGAAACATCGCCTATAGATATTAATTTTAGATCAATCTGCCCAATGAAACATTAAATGGCTGCGGTATATTTAGCCGTGCAAAGGTAGCATAATCAATAGTCTTCTAATTGAAGACTTGAATGGAAGAATTAATGAAATATAAACTGTCTCAATATTATATAATAAAATGAAACTTTAAGTCAAAATGCTTAAATTTAATTATGGGACGATAAGACCCTATAGAATTTGATATTTTATAAAATATTTTAATTATAATTAAAGAAAAAATGACAAAAGATCATATTAATAAAGATGTTTGCGACCTCGATGTTGAATTAAGATCAATTTTAAGTGCAGTAGCTTAATGAATTAAGTCTGTTCGACTTTTCAAATCTTACATGATTTGTGTTCAGATCGGCAAACTCTTTCTTTACTTATCAGATACTATTTACGTCACATAATAAATAAAGAAGATCTAATTATTTGAACTAATTCAAGTTTACTTGTTTCGCTGCAAATGTTGCATTAAAAATTTTAAATACTTGCTTTTAGAAGCAATATTTCATTCAATACGAAGAAAAACACTAAATCAGCACACTGTGAGAAACCATATCACTGAAAGCCAAAATGTTGGAATACATAAAATGAAAAATTTCAAATACTTCTTTTGGAAACTATATTCTGTTCTAAGCGCAACTCTGATTTAACACGAAGAGAGGCACAAAATCAACACGCTGTGATAAGCGAAAATGTTCGAAACGAATTATTCAATTGCGCTAAAATTTTCTCTGAATCGAGCAACGTTGAACTTGACCCAATCGTCCGCAAAAATTCCCCAGACGGTGTCCTCTCTTTGTCGCTGAAGCGCGCAGGCACACAGTGCATACCTATCTCGAATCGATTAAAGCTATCCCGGAAGTCCTTGGCATACCTTTCTGCCAGCGATAAACGACGCGGCGATTATCAACGGACACATTTTACTTTCTCGCCGTCGGATTTCTACCGGGAATTCCCCGATATCCCCGGGACCACCCGCAGATCTCGCTTGGACGCTGGCTTAAAGGACATCGGTTCCGCTTTCAGCTAACGATTCCTTCATTTGCTCGAATCTACGCGAACCTGAGAAGATTGATGCGGACGGTCCTGTCTGATTAAACCTCCGCTACGTTCACCTTCTTCCCTTTATTCCTCTCTCCTTCGCTTTCTCTCCCCTCGCGTGAGAGAGGACGGGGACGTTAATACTCCAAGACGTTAAAGAAGATACTTCGTTTTGTTCTCAACTTCTTTATTCACTCGGTCAGTTTTCTTTTTTAATTAACTTAAAGTTGTATCGGTATCTTGGTTAGTAGCGACCATAGTTGGTTATTCCATATTTTGTAATAAAGGTTTATTCTACGGTTCAGTTGGAATGGTGTTTTTGAGATTTTCTTCTGTTTCAAGTATTTCACTATGGAAACGTGAGTCGTTTATTATTTTAATAGTGCGTGAGGTAAGAAGCTATTGTACTAGGGTGGATTGGAAAGTTCACGGCCTAAGTATGAAGGATTGCAGGTAAGTGCTTGTAATTTTTACCGAATAATATGTAATTAATTGTGTACTAATGTATACAGTTTCGTGTCTCTGTCGTCGTTTTTCTCCCCTTTAGAGCTAGCGAAGTAGATGGAGTAGAGGTGGACAAAGTTAGAAAACGAACAGCGATCCGATACCTGAAGATAAAGGACCTCGCTTCAAAGATCATTCAAGGACCTTGCAAAAATTATTCGAAACTCTTGCGAACATCGTTCAAGGTCCTTGCGGTGACGTCCTTTGTCACCAGGTACTGGATCATTCCTCGTTTCTATTCGTCTCTTCTCCGTCGCTGTAAACACCCCTACTTCACCGGCTGTAAAAGAGAGCCGCGAAACTTCGTATGTCGGTACACAAATGATTACGGATTACACCGTAAAAATTGCAAGCACCTAGCAGCAGTTCTTCCCACTTAGGCGAACTTTTCAATCCGCCCTCGTACATCTTTTCGAATTCGATCATTTTCAGTTTCATTAATTAACCCTTTCGCGACTAGCGCCGGTTATATCCGGCATCCACTAAATGCTTCGCACTGGCTAGCGCCGGGTATATCCGGCATCCACTACGCGCGTCGCATTGGCTCGCGCCTCGACAACTCAAAGTGAAGATTTATTTTAAAATACAGAACAAGGCTTCAACAATATTCCCTTTATCCGATACACCCTTAAGTCCTCTGCTGTTCCAACGAAATCCTCTAAGATTTCACACGGACACACTGGGAGCTCGAAAAACGCGAGACACTCATGGTGTGCACTAATGGCACGACGACCCGTCCGTTAGTGGCGTGCTGATGGCTAGTTCTGCCGTCGCGAAAGGGTTAAAATTCTAAAACTCTTTCTACCACACTAGAATCTGTATCACGAATTTGACTTTTTGCTACAAGGTAAAGGGTTAATATTGTTAGGTAGTCGAAGTTAAACTTAGGTGTACGTACAATTTTGCGTATCTTTGAAATTCGCTACATTGCCTTTAGTAACTTAACGTTACCGTTTGGTTGCTTGCGGTGCTTTTACCATGCCTTCCTTTTTCCACCCATTCTTTCATTCTCCCGCGCGCACACACGCGCGGTAGCCACCTTTTCTACGTTTATTATGTTCCGCGCACTCTTGTTCCACATTTTTTTAATCCTTCACTTTAACCACGTATCGCCTCTCTCTCTCTCTCTGCTTTGTTCTCTCTTGAGTTTTCTTGCTTCTTGTTTAATTGCGTCAATTTTTCGCTCTGTTTAGCCCTTGTCCCGTCCGCTGTTCTCTACATTTTCAATTTTCCTTTTTCATTTCCTAATCGTTCTCTCTCTCTCTCTCTCTCTTTTACTGCTCTTCAGTCACTTCTCTTCATGCCTCTACGCTCTCTCATTTTCCCCTTCAGGCTCTCCTTCTCTAATCATCTCCTCTCTCTCTGTTTCTGTCCTCGCTCCTCCTCCTCCCTTCTTCCTCTTTCATAATCTTTCTCGCTCTCTGACTCTTTTTGTCTTCCTTTCGGCCTCTTCAGCTTTCTTTCTTTTCACTCCCCCGCTTCCCCGTTCTCTCCTCTGCTCTGTCGTTCCCTCTGGCTCTAGCTCCGGTGCCCTCTCCCTCGCTCTCTGTTCCTCCTTCAACCTCTCAGACTCCTATTTCTCCCCTCTCGCGTACTCTGTCTCTGTCGAGCTCGCTGCTAACATTCTCGCCGCAGTTTCCTCTCCTCCAACGCGGAGACGAGACAGGCCTCCTCCTTGCGGAGCGTACGCGTCATCGCCAAGTATAATATTCCCTTGGCAGGCCAGGGCTCTGGCTTCTCTCGCACGCGAGAGAAGCTCGAGGGGGCCCTCGACGCTTGTGACGAGCGCGGAGAGAAGCTTCCTCGATGGGCACGACGAGATTTCGACGTCGCCGATGCACCGAAAAGCGGCTGCCTCTGACGAACAACCGGGGCATGCGCTGTTTTATTCGTTAGTGGAGGGAGAGAGAGAGAGAGAAATTGTGTTATTTATGAAATTATTGGTGCATTTATTATTTTGAACGCTGCTTCCTCGACTTTGGTGGTCGATTGAAAGGAAAATTCGTGGCGATTTTTAAGTTAATAAGCGAATTTCGTACTTTAAGTCTAGTATTTCTTTTCTCGAAAATTCTGTTTCGCCTAGAATTTCGTATTTCCTTCATTTTCCTCGAGATCCAAATTTTCATGCTTAAATTTCTCAATCCTGACATTGGCTCATTCCTTAAAAATAAATTCCTGATTTCGAATCTAGAATCTCTTTACTAGAAAATTCCATTTCACCAAAAATTTCGTATTTCCTTTATTTTCCTTATGATCCAAATTTCCATCTCTAAATTATTAAATTTTGATATTGAGTCATTCCTTAAAAGTAAATTCCATGCTTTAAATCTATAATTTCTTTACTAGAAAATTCCATTTCACCAAAAATTTCGTATTTCCTTTATTTTTCTTAAGATTCAGATTTCCACCTCTAAATTATTAAATTTTGATATTGGGTCAAATCTATCACCTCAAATCTATCATTTCTTTGAAAATTCCATTTCACCATAAACTTTGTAATTTTTTTATTTTCCTTAAGATCCAAATCTCTAAATTTTTAAATTTCGATATTAAGTCACTGCATAAATTCGTGTCGAATTTTCTACCGAAATTCAGACAAATATTCCAAGCAGACCTTCGAATTTTCGGAAAAAAACCTGACCACCTTCTCTCGCTCTACAACTTCTTTTCATTTTTTCTTCCTGTCGCTATAAAATCTCGTTAAAACATGTTTCCCTTTCGACGCGAACTTACGGGATGACATAACATTACGTCATTCACGCGAGCCCACGTAAAGAAATTTTGTCCACACTGTCAACGTTTAACTTCAACGTGAAAATTTACAGAAACAATACACAAGCCACTTAGAATTTCGATTAAAAGTGTAGTAAAGTGATGTAGAAAATGCGTTGAACGGAGCAGAAAAATGTTTAAAACAGTAAATAATAAATGACAATTAGTACGGCTAATTAATGTAACAATAAATTTATTCCTTCTGCAATCAGATCTTCTATTTTCTGATAAGTAACGTACTTATCACGGTTATTTATTCGAAGGCACTCTATTAAGAACTGTACGTTTTATTTTGCACGTTCATTAACAAGTTTTAATATTATTCAAACCATTTCTTTTTTACTTACACAATTACCTAATCAATTTTCTTATTCTTCTTTTTACTCGTTTAACGTAAACACGGTACAAAAAGCGAGTATGAAGTTCGCGCTGTAACGAGAGGAAAACGTGTAAAGTGAATATATGTATATCAAGAAGATAGAAAACAGGTAACACGGAAAATACTCGAGCAACTTTAACGGTCGTGCCGTACGTACTCGGTAATTAATTGTGTATTAATTGAGAGCTGAGAATTAATTGTGAATTGCGTGTCAGAATTACGCGAGCCGTGTTTTACCTTCGATAATATTCGCCGTTAGCTTATGTACGAGTCAAGCGTCTCGTTTTTCTAGCTACATGAATGCGTACGAATAGTTTAGATAAGTAATTAAACATTCTACAAGTTTCGCCAACAATTACATTTTATGCTTTAATACCGCTCGTTAAATACTGCGTTATTTAACATACACTATCGGCCAAAAGTTTGGAATCACTGTTGCAAGTTAGACAAAAATTCGCAGAAAAATTACAGCAGCTTTAAGAATTTTTTAACGAATTTTCTATTTATCTCCGCAATATCGATATCAAGTCTACGAAAAATTAGTAGCAGATTCGGCACTGATGAAAATTGGGAGGTGATTCGAAACTTTTGGCCGGTAGTGTAGTTGCTGTATTTGATATACGTGAGTTTCAGAAATTATTATCATTTTTATCATTTCTCCGCCGCGTGTATTTTTGCAATTACGCACTTTTGTAATTACGCCATTTAGCTTTTGTAATTTTGTAAGTACGATATTTCCTGGAACGTTCGACAATTAAAGCGTCCTTCGAATTTTCTAACGGAATCATTCGATACTTGCTAATTTTTAGTTATGTTTTAGTTTGCTTAAGACTGCTTTAGTTAATTTTTAGTTACAGTTTTCAGTCGTTGTGATGAGTAATTTTTTAACAATCTTGTTTCACGGTTTGTAATACTTCAGTTGTTTTTCTCTTGACATTATTTCGTTTGTTCGTAAGGTTCCAGTATCACACTGCTTGAAATGTGCTAATCTTTAACTTCATCGCACATCTGTGTCACAAAGCACCTACATTCACATTCCGACTGTACAGGGTGTCCGGTAAATCGTAGCATCGCCAACAAGGAGGCGATTCGATATAATAGATTCATATTCAAATCTTACTTTTCTCAGGAATTAAATAAGCAATCGAAGAAATTTTACTCTTTACTGAAAGTTATTTGATCAAATAAACGATCGAAATTACCAGCTAGAAATCACATTATACCCGTTTAACTGTATCGTTACAGTTTCATATTCAAATTTTATTTTTCTCAGGAACTAAATGAGTAATGAAAGAAATTCTTTTTTTTCATTTTTACTGAAAGTTATTTTACGAAATAAATGACCAAAATTACCAGCTAAAAGTCACATTATACCCGTTTAACTGTATCGTTACAGTTTCATATTCAAATTTTATTTTTCTCGGGAACAGTCAGGAGCAATCGAAGAAATTTCACTTTTCTGCTGAAAATTATTTTATAAAATGAACGACCAAAATTACCACTTAAAAGTCACATTAAACTCGTGTAACTGTATCACTTTTCACTTTTCTCAGAAACTACATAAACAATCAATAGAAATTTTCACTTTACAAAGCAAACATTTTTTGTCTATTAAGAATCTACGCGTGAATTTTTCTCCAATCCACGAGACACCCTGTATCTCGCGAGACACTCGATTCTTCGATAAAACTCATCGTCGGTAATGCTTCCAAGACGCTTCCCGAGCCTAACATCGCCGCTCGAGGCGCATTATTCAATGACTATTACTTTTTCACCGTTTCTTTTCAGATGTGTTACACCATTTATCCCTCGAAGCATACGCTTTAATTTCATCACGTGGTTATCTCTATTGCACCGTCTACAGCTCTTCGGCCATATTTCTTAAGGTAGATAGATACGCGCGCGAGCCTTGATCCGTGGTTGGTGATATACGAGCACGCAGAGAGGGAAAGAAAAGAAAAATTAACGATCGAGAACCGATAAGGCTCGAACGGCGTTATCGCTCTAGAACGTCCATCTTCGCCGCATAAAGCGATATGTCCACCTTTAGACGATGTCAATTAACGTGGCTCGATTAGGTGTGTGGAACAACGATGCTTGGCTGCCGGCCGGCCAAGTGGTCGCGTTACGCGCCGTTGACTTTAATAAGAATATTATACGTCTGGTTAGGAATTAGCATGGAAGCGGCCGTAATCGCGCATCTGAGACCGCGGTGCGTTCCGTAGATACGTCGAGTTTAATTTCTGGGAAAATTAAATTAGCCGATCTTATGCCGCTGCTGCTCGCTCCGCGGCCGAAGCCGATTTTTTAACGACGCCTGATGATCGACACGGAAAATTGAGCGTTTCCATGGAATCTTTAATTGGTGAAAATTAACACCCTCCTTTCTCTTCTTCTTCTTCCTTTCTTCGCCTGTTTCACTTGGATGATATTTTTCGATAGGGTGGGATAGTGATTATGCGTGTAACTTTTTACAGTGAATTTTTCAGAAATATTTGTCGTTGACATTGAGTGATAAGAACGTCGTTTATTTTGTTTAGAGCGGAGGTTAATATTTAGTAGCTTGTCGATGCAGGAATATTTCTTGCTGAATTTTGCTGGGTAGAGTGTCGTTCGTTTAGTGGTTTTAGCAGTTTTCGCATCTTCGAACTGTATGTTGCGTCGAGTGCAGCGGATTCGTAAACACGTGGGAAGGATTGAATAAACATTCGTTCCTTGAGATGCTTCCTAGCTGCGGTTTCACGTTAAGTAGAAGCTGTTTTTAAATAATCCTAACTGTTGATGTGCATTTGCGTGAGCATTACTGGTAGCTATAGGGTGTCCATAAAGGACTGTATCATTTTCAAAAAATTTCCAGTCCCTGAAAGGTATACTTAACCTTAGTACGGTCTGCGGGTCATTTTTGACCCGTCACCTGATTTTTTTTAAATTGCTTTTCCTGTTATCGAGTTTGTTTCCTTGAAATTAGTATTAAAAGTTTCTTATCCAAAATCATAGAAGATCCTTCGGGTCCTTTTTGACCCAAAAACTTCAAGCGTATATATTCGAACAAAAGAACGCATTACGGTTAAAAGCTTGAAGAGATTATCTCCGCTTTTGTGACAGAAATCATCCTCGTGCCGTATCACGAGACGAAAAACAAATATTTTCGCATTTTTCACAACAAATCTTTTCCAAAAAAAAAAAAAAAAACTAACAAACGCCGTTTTCACGTATTCTACCACACAAAACGCCCTTTGTCGTTTAGCCAGCGCCATTTTGCAAAAACAGCGCGCATGCACAGAGACCGTATGTCAAGTGAAATTTTCACAATTGAGTTGCAACCAGTGTTTCTTACACATCTCTCTGCAAACTGGTCACCTTGGAGAAAGAAAAAGAAACAGATACGTTATTTTATAGACACTCTGTATATCGCTTCGAGTGACCGTTCTCGCTGCGTTAAAGGTAACCTGTGAGAAAAATGGACAAACGGATGAATTCGTTCGTCTGTTTCCGTCGTGGTTTAGCATTGAACGAAGCTCCGAGCTGATCCTTTTTCGTATAACACAAGGTTGTTCCTGTTTCGAGTGTTAAACATCGCTGGGATAGTACATCGTTATTTACAACCTTCGTAACAGGCTGTAAACGAACTTTTACATGTACAGTTTTAACGATAGCGCGTAAGTTTTAATTGGAATCACTTTATCTAACGACTTACTTAACACTTGCTCTAAGAACGTCGTCATTCGGGAGAATTCGAACGAAGATGTGTATTTATCTTTCAACCTGGAAGAATTAGTATTAAAACGTACCTTATAAAAGTTTTCTCTCTCTCTCTCTCTCGCGAGTTCGTTGTCGCGATTAACCGGCGCGGAGTGAGTTAAAAAGAAGGAAGGGGAGAAAATGGAGGGGAATAAAATCAGGAAGTTCCTTAGACTTCGCAGCTCCTGGCACTCGAAGTATTCGATCGAATAGACGTGGAAAACGAGGCGGGGAGAAACGAGGCCAGTGGAATAAAAATTCGAGACGAGCTCGTTGCCTCGCGATCGGAGTCAAGGATCGTCTGGTGATTCGCGGCTAAGAGGATCCGGCCGTTCGATATTAATCGGTTTACCGCGCGTGTTTGAACGTCCCTCTGTCGTTTGGACTTCTCGTTAACGTCACCGTCGTTCAATCCGCGCCGCGTGTTCGTAGATCATGCGCGTGGAAATGGTGAATAGAGAGAGGAGATGAAAACACGGGGGAGAAAAAGACAGGATGAAATATCGCGGCGAGCTCCCTTCGACGCGTTCGAACGAAGTTAAAAAGTTGCTCCGAGGTGTTTCGTTGGGAAGAAATATTAACAGTGTTGAAGGATTAGATCAAAATTTTTCTGGGATTTTGGGAGTTTCGATAGGAGATTTCAACTCTGATTTATTCGGATTTGAAGTGCATTTAGAAATTCTCGTTGGCGTTAAAATATTTCATTGGGGCAAAATGAAATACAAGGTTTAGGGATTTCAGAGGTTTTGGTCAAATTTTCTCGCGGAGATTTCAAACCTAATTATCTACAAATTGAGTGTAATTTATTGGAATTTAAAATACACTTAGTAATTCTTCTTTTTTTTCTTCTTTTACCGTGGTTTGTGAATGTATCGCATTCGTTGATTAATTTCCGAATTTTCACCAGAGTGAATTCTTAGCGGATTTTGTCCGTCGCGTAATTTTCAGATTGTCCATTCCGAACCGCTTTAAGAGTATTCGGTGTATAAGCTTGCCTCACACTCATCAATTTATCTTACGGAGTTAATTGTTAATTAAGTGACGCAGCTTCGTCGAAGTTAAGTTTTGTGGTTGTGTGCATATATTAAATGTCAAACAAAGCTGAACATTTGCTTTGCGTTCTAGTTGAGTTTAATTCGAGTCAAGAGTCAAAGTTTAGCCTACAACTGCCCCGGCCTAACTGTAGCCAGGCACGAAGTTCAGTTTGAACCCTAATCCTACCCTAATTTATCCTATCTTTGTCTAATTTCTATTTTAATTCGGTTCAATTTCCATATTCAAATCTGGCGTAACTCAAGTTACGTTTCAACTTTATTCAATCTCGACGAAAATCGACAAAAAGGCGTAATCGTCCTGTCGATTAAAAGTATCGTCGTTGAATTATTTTTCAAACAGACTAATCTATTACAAATTATTATTAGCGAATTTAGCCGTGAAAAGTATTATTTCAATGCCATACAAAACTCGCCGTTTAATCAACTCTTCTGAAAGACCAATGCAAAACTCATGCAAGGTGCGCTACAAACACCAGAAAGAGTTCGTGTTATCTCGGCGAATGCGAGAAAAAATTTAGCAAGAACTGCTAGTCTTATCTCGCGGATACAACGGTATCAATCAGAGTCCAACGTTTCACATGTGTGGATAAAAAAGAAAAAAAGGATAAGAAAGAACACGATTAAATAAGGTGTGTTCGAAAAGAGACGATGAAATTCCTACGACGAGCTCTCTATCTAACGACAGATTCGCACGGGTCGGAAGAACAATTGCCGAGAAAACGGGTGACGAGGAGAGTCTGTCCACGCTCTCTGTTCGTGGCGCGAGACGCGACTGAAGCGAACGAATCGAACGCGTCTACGCGGCGGAAGCGGATAGAGTAGGGCGCGTGCTCGAAACCGACGCTCCATTCTCTTCCTCTTTTTCGCCCCCGTTCGCCTCCCTCGTGTTTCTCCGCCGCCACCGTGGTCGAATACCGCGAATACTCGGCCAGGTGATATCTTACGCACGGGCACGCACGTCTCCGATACCGATCTTGTCGACCTACGTCGATACACGGGGTGCTACCGAAAAAAAAAACGGGGAAAAATTTCGGGACACTCTTGTTAACCATCTGTGACGTCGTGTGACTTGGAAGTCCGTTGATCTGTGTTCTATAAGTGACATTTTGTGTATTTATTGGTATACCGTTGCGTTATATCGTTGTACTGTTACATTATTACCAGCTAATTCCTTTATAACGATTGTGGCAGCTGGTTGTGGAACGAGAAAGGGAAAGATCCTAGTAAGATGGTTAGAGTAAGGTTAGAAGATGTATATACAGGGTGTCCGAATTCTTTTGGATGAAACTTTGTCGGTGTGTTCTGTGGGTATAGATAAGAAGAAAATGTTATATGAGCATAGGTCGTTTGAAGCTTCGTTGAAAAGTTACGATGGTAATATGAAATACGAAGTGAACGGTAACGGGTGTGCAGTTATTACGATGCAAAATAGGAACAGATCAGTGGTATGTGCATTTGGTAGGTTTATGCAAGCTGTGTTTACGATCTGAGATTGTTGAAGGTGTTGAATGTGAGTTTTATCATAGTAACCGGAAATTTGTTACTATTATTGTTGTAACTTTTTAACGAAGCTTCAAACGACCTATGTTTATATAACATTTGTTTCTTACTTATACCCATAGAACGTACTGACAAAGTTTGGAAAATTTTGATCGGAAAAAACTGGGACACCCTGTATGTAGTAATAACAGCCTTGACGAGGACTAGCGAGAAAGGTTAATGCTAGCCTATCCCTCTGGTGGTGGAGCAATTATTACATAAAATTGTAATCAACCATAATTTTTCTCCTAATGAACGAAAAAGACAGGTATTACAAAGGGTTAACAGATTAGCTGTGTAAATTAATTCGGTGTCCTTGAATTCACCCTTTTCGAACAAAAAAGAATTTCTATTCGCTCCTCCTTTTGTCATTGCTACAATCTTCTTCGCTTTTTCTCCTTCAACATCGAAACTTCCTCTTCTTCTTCGACCCATTTGATACTCGTCCAAATTAACTCAGAAAAATACAAATTTGATATTGAGCAAAGCGAAAGAACAAGCAAGCTGCAATTTCCACGTGGGAAATGAAAATTTGACTACAAACGTGTAAAAAAAGTAGGAAGGAAGAGACAGGAAGGTCTAAGAGGGTTGAAGAGAAGCCAAAATCGGGCAAAGACGGCTGGCAAGAAAGCGGATAGAACGAAAGAGCTCGCACGTGTGCATCCACGGGAATACGTTCGCACACGCGGCTGCACCCCGGGCATAACGGACGTGTTACACGGTCGTGGATTCAGAGAAACACGGACGCTCTGGACGGGACGAACAGCTCGACGGATGGACGGACAGACAAACGAATGGGAGACTGTTACACCCAATTGTCCCTCGTTGTGCGGGGGTCAAGTAAGGTAGCCAACCGGCCACGCTGTGCACCGTTGTCATCCGTGACTGGTGCTGGATAAACTGCAGGCTGGCTCGAAAATACAGCCGACAGCCCGGTGGGAAAACAGCGACGTTACTTTACGATATCGTCACGCCTGTCGCCTGATATAGTAACAGCCCGACGTCGCCTCGGTGCCATTTCGTGGCGGGGCAAGCCTTCTCTGCCCGATGATTAGACCATCAGCTCGAGATGTTCTTCGCTAACTTGGCTTTCTGTGTCGTTGAAAAGTCGTTTTCGGATTTCGGTGAGTTGACTTTTCCACTAGAATTTGTTTGTGTGATTGCTTTCGAAAATTTCGATTTGGTACGTTACGTTTGTCTCAAATTTTGAAGTTAATTGAAATTTGTGAATACTTTTTTAGAAACTAACTGATATTGGTAATTAATTACGATATGTAAGCATGTAGGTATGGTATTTCTCAAGTTTAACGAAACGATGCTATTTCTGTGGTAGTTATAAACCAATTGTTTTGGAAAAAACCTGCGTTTCAGGTGTAATTATATTGTTTCTGTGTCGTAATATTACACAGTTACAATCGAACGAGTACTTCACAAAGTACATATAAATGGCTTGGGCTAGTAGCGATGGGTTTAAACGGTCTCGAATCAGAACAAAACTGCAAACTAAAAATGCCAGGTGCTCTGAATTTTTATAAATCAGAAACATCACGGTAACATTATATACAAATAACATTACTTGAAATAATTATTAAAAATATCATGAAGTTCTGCCTGTTTTTCGACCTCGTAAGATTAAAATTTTTTTAAATAAAAATAGGGGAATACATTTTTCGATTTAAACATTAACAATTTCATTACACAGTTTTACAGACCATCCTGAAATTTTCAATAGAAAAACACACATTAACCCTGAAAAACAACGAAACACCTGCATTACGCAGCTAACATTTCTGTCCATTTGTACACTGAATAACCTAATTTAACAAATTGGCTAATTAATTTAACCTGAAAATAGCAAAAATCGTTCGCAAAATTTCCATCAAACAGCTGCTATGTATTTTAAAATGCTCAACATCCTCGATGTAAAAGATGCTTAAAAGTATGCTTTCGCCCTAACAACCAAAAAGTACAATAGAAAGAAAACCGTACCGATCCGTGACGCGATCGACCAGCGATCGCGAACGCCGCAGCCGATACGAAAACCATCGGCCTCCCAGTATAGGCCGGTTGGCTTATTTTTCCGCGGAATGGCCGACGCTCTGGCCTTTCCCGTTGACGTGTATCCTCGCCTCGCCTCCGACGTCGCCGTCTCTCCCTCTGTGGCCTTTCTTTTTTTGGTCCGCACACGTGTGAGGTTATCCCAGCAACGGTGACCCTGTGTCGTCCTCTCCTCCTACTACGTGGCCGCTTTCCAGATCAAGAAGAGCCTCGACGATCATCATGGATCCCCCTGACGCAACCTGAATGCGCCGCTTCGGAGCATTCGTTCCCGATGACGTCAGCCTCGACGCCACGCCGCTCCCCTTTGCTCGTCCTCTTGCTCCAGCTGTTGCAACGCGACGAATATACTCCAAAACGGGCGACGACGACGACCAAGACGATCGGTGGTATCCTTGGCCAGACCAGAGATACGTCTTCTCTCGCGCGCGATGAAAGCGCCTCGAACGTTCCTCCACCTCTCCCCTTTTTTCTTCTTCTTCTTTTGCGCCTCGTGAACACAGATCTCGCAGCGATGGCTTGCAGGTGTGTCCTCTTGGCCTTTTCTTTCTTTCCGCGGTTCGTTCTGGCGATGATACTATACCAGGCGAAGGAGGAGGTGTGGCGAAATGCTTGAGTTTCTTGGTTTTCGAAAGGGACCGTTTAAAAGAAGTTGCTCGCGAGCTGATTCATCCGTGGGTTAGATGGGTTACGGTGAATTGATCCTTTGAGCACGATGGACTCTGTGTGTACGTTCGTGAGAAAAATGAATGACCCTTTGACGGTCTGATAGAACTACGAATTACGGTCGAAAAAATTTAGATTTTACAGGTACCTCGCGTCGTGAGTGATAATTTTTAAAAGAAGGGACGCAAGCCATAATATCTCGTCCCTTTCTAACTTTCTTCTTAAGAGTCGCTCTTGAGTTAACAGTTGGATATTCGACGCTCTGCTCGATTCTCACGCGGGATAAATTGTGGAAGGGTTAAGTGATAAGAATTATTTACGCAGCCATGAACTCTTACGACATTTCAGGGGAGTATAATTTTGAGAAAAATTGAAATGGCGATCTAGTTACGTCCTCTGTAACTTCGATATTTGCTGATCTTGCGTTAATCGTATTGTTCGTCGATCGTTCTATTTAATTTGTGTGCGTTGTTTTTTTTGTTTGTTGGTGGAGTGTGAATAGGTTCGCCGTTGGATTTATCGTAGGTACGTTCGTTCTGATTGAATTATACCAGTAGTGTCTCTCGTTAATTGAGCTACTCTTGGACACTTCGATTTAGTGCTCCTGGTTAATTAAGCTATCTCGAATACTCAGATCCAGCGCTTCCCATTAATCCACCTACTTTGAACACATTCGCGAAAGTCGAAATGCGGCAAGTGGAATGACAAATTTACTATAAATAGGTGTCTTTGGGAGTGTGCAAGGTGTGTCGAATTGTTCGAAGTGTACACATGTACTTTTGTTAATCCTCTTCAAATCTCTGAGTATACTTTATTAAAAGAATTTTCTCTATTTGCAACAATTTTTTGGTTGTGCAAGCTCCACTCAAGACTGCTTATGGAGTCTCGAAAAAATACATTAAAGTTCCCCTACTCGGAAAGTTACGAAGTGTGCCATTGAAAGTTCCTCGACCTTCCTGTACTCGCGTAATTTTTCAGCGCATAGTGACTCACACCGATTTTTAAACGACCGAAATATGGCATTTATACCGTACAGTTTCGTGTAATTCGTTACAACGACAAGGGAGGACAGGATGAATTGTTTCTAAAAACTAAGCGAATTCCATCAATCACACCATCCGTTCAGAAAGTTGCTCCTATTGTGCACAAACACACACCAACTTGTGGAAATAGCTGGAAGAACAAGTGCAACGAAGGGAGATTCAACAAAGGGCGGACCGAACGGTGCGCTTGGAACGATAAAAATCGATGGTTGCATGGGAAAGGAGAGAAAAAGAGGAGAGGCGCATGCAAGAGTACAAGGGCGCAGCGTCGTTGGTGAGGTAATTACCGATGACCTTGAGACCCGTTCACCGTTGGAGCAGCCGTGTATTTATAGGCCGGAGGATTTGGTAGGCAAATGAGCCGAAATTGAGAGGCGCTCGCCGAGAAGAGGCAGTGCGACAGAGAACGAGAGAGAGAGAAGAATGAACCGATAGGTGCTTCACCCCAGTCAAAACACACGGCCCTGAAATCACCGGTAGGCCACGATCATTTGCCCATTATCCAGGGGGCAGGCCAGAATGGCTAACTAAATCAACCGGTCGACCGATTCCCGAGTTCTAATGGCCCAATTTCTTTTATTCTCCGGCCGAAGCGGTGGCGCGATCGCGCCAGACGCCTGGCAACCGTGTGACCTTCCGTGAACGATTTACGAGAGGACCTGTTGTACGAGGGAAAGTCGTCGTACAGGCGTTTTTTCTTTTTTTTTTTTTCAGCGTCCCGCGCGCTGTTCGTAATAAGGTGAAGGTAAAGGGACGATAGATATTGTCGTTTGACGTGTGTAATACGATTGTGCGGCGATTGATCGAGATTTGAATTCTGGGTTAGCGGTAAGTGATAACTGAATTACGTCGCATTTGGAGGAGAGATGTGATTGCATTTTCTGTGGTACGGTGAAACGGGGAAAATCGATGCATGGGAGGATCTTTTTGGAGATTGTAGGATTATGTGAGGGTAAAAGAAATGCAGATTTACGAGGACTATAAAAATGTGCGCCAGATTTAATTTATATGTGAAATTATTACTGTGCTGATCAAGAAATCGTCACAAGTCGGTAGAAAAAGATAGAAAAAAATATGATTCTATATACACTACTGGTAAAAAGTTAAGATCCATTTACCAATTTACACCGTTATTGAATTTGCTACCAATTTTTTTGATAGATTTGGGTAAAATTCGTGAAAAATTTCTCATATTCCTCACTTTTTCCTGAAAACTCTTGCTTAGCTATCAGTGCACAGTGGTCGAAATAAAAAAATTAAAAAAAATCTAATTTATCAACGAACCTTTTCACGTTAAATCGTTTTGAATTAAGCACAATACTAAAAACCTTCTCGTCACACGTCCTTTCCTCTGAAAACACGAGAACACCTCCAACGCAAACTTACTCAACGAACCCTTCTTCCACAAACCTCCCCAAAATTGCCTTATCAATTTACCGATTAACATCATCGAAGCAAATTCGACACACGAACCTATTTTTAGAACGCAAATCTACACATAACGAGATGACTTTAAACGAAGTTAAAACAGTCTTCGATTCGAGGAAAAGATTTGACGGGGCAACAAAAGCACCGTGGGCAGAGCAGCGCGAGCCGTACCGATCGGTCGGGAGTCAATAAAAATTCAGAGCACAGTCGGTCGCCGGGCGCGCTCGGCTCGGTCGCGTGACTTCGGCGCACAATTCATCGCCGTCCATCGCACGCCGCGCTCAAGACAAAAGGCAATCGTCTGAGCCGATCTCTCGCGGAGTGTCCGGCCGGTTGCCGGCCGCTGATTGGTCGGACACCGGCTACTGGACCCGGTTGACCCCTAACCCCGGCAACTCGCTCGGCTTTATCGTCTGGAATTGCCGTGTTGGTGGCGAGTTGGTACAACACAAGGCGCGCGCGCGTACGCACACGCGTCCCCGCGCGCTTTATGACCGCGTACCCGCACGGTGGGAGCGGAATTCTGTGCTGAGCGACAAACAATTGCCGCCAAGTGGCTTAATTGCAGCCAACTAAACAAATGTTCCAACCGTATCTCCCTGGCCGTGTGTAGCTCTCTCTCTCTCTCTCTCTCTCTCCTCCTTATCCCCCATCCCTCTCTGCCACGCTACACTCTTGTCGGCTCTGAGCAATTTCTTTTCTCTTGTAGGCCAGGTCCCAGGTCCCTGGGCGAGGACGATACTTGGTAGATTTTATTCATTGAAAAATGCGACACACCGGGTGTGTACGGTTGCAGTAACGAGCGTAAGATTGATGTGTAATGGGTATAGTGAGATTGCATATTTGTGGGTTTGTTGGGAGTGACGAATGTGAAAAATCGTTAACCCTTTCGGTGAGGCGGATTTTTGTAGGCAACGCGCGCGGTAGATGCAAATGTTCCATTGCTGATTTGAAATCTTTTCTTTTGTTAAAAATATGCGAATGATAAAATTAGGAGTTGAATTAAGGTGAAAGGTCACCAGAAGGCGCCAAAAGTAGAATACGAGCAACTTTCTTCTATAAGAAAATTTCAAACCGATTTCTTCACAAATTTACTTAAATTTCAAACCAATTTCTTCGAAAATTTACCGTTATTAGTTGTATCTCTCTTCCAACCCAAATTTCAACAGAACACGTGAAGAGAATCGCGTATTTGTGACAATTTTTCCATCTCCCGCCCTCTCCTTGACTCCTGTCTCTAAGCAAACAAAAGGCTGTGCAGGTCAGAATATTCGACCTTTTCGCCTATTTTCACGTGCAAGTGTCTCTCGTCACCTTCCTCTTCCAACAGATCCTACAACAACCAAGCCCTTCTCTTCTACTCCCTACCGTTTCTCCAAATTTTCGATTTTTCTCCCGATCCTATCCTCCCGCGTCTCCTCTTACGCGAGAATCGCGGGGCAGAGTCGTTTCACGCGTTTGCCGCATAGCTGGACAGCGTGATGCGGTTTGTCACTCTGTTAATGTACATGACAAATACAGATCTCGGAGCGAGAGCGTTGAAACCGCTACATTAGCAGCCGGCACGCACGAGGCGACAGACTGCGTGTCATCCTGTCCTAGGTAGCTCTCGTCAGCGGTG
>NW_017100261.1:4531514-4543465 GCF_001263275.1 Habropoda laboriosa
GGTGCCGGAACCAGCTGTCTTCCTTTCTTCACTTTTTTCCTTCCTCTTCCTTCCTTCTTTTTTTTTTTTCAGGGAACGCGTGCGATTTAAACGAGAAGCGGGTCAACGTTTCGTGTATCGCTCTCTCGCGAGCCAGCTCGCGCTGATATCTACCAGCTCGGCCACCAGTTTACTCGGTGACGCATCAATTGCTACTGAAAGGGAGCTAAACTGACGGCGTGAAGTTGCTTTCCGAGTTATTCGCTCCGGTGTAATTAATTTTGGGCGGCTCTCGTGTTCTCGCGTTAGGCTAAGCTGTTTATTTTTAACTTCCTTCCCGCGTTCGTTACCTATGGACTTGAGACTATTCTCTGCGTCGTGTGTTAGATGTGTGCCTTTGTGTGCAGTTCAATTGAGGCTGATTAAGATTCCGGACGTTTAATACGTTTTCTAGTTTCGTTTCATCCCGTTTGGTTTCTCGAGTTCCTTAATTTCGTTTGAAAATCTCGTTGTGAAATGCTGTCACTGAGAACAGGTAACAGTAGTACTGATTTCAATTTCCCACTATTTTGCAAAAATGATCCCCTGTTATTGCAGTCGCGAAATGAGTGATTAATTTTTCTTTACGTTTGACATAAGTGAACAAACGAGAAAAGTAAAGAATGAAAAGAAGAGATAAAAAATGAAATGAAAATAATGAATACAAAAGAGATCGTTCAAACGACGAAACAGGAAATGTAACACCTCGATCATTTCCTGCGCGTCAACCTAACGGTAGACATTGATTCATTGCAATTTTAGTATCGATGAAATATTTAATATTCAATTGAATAATTGATAAAAACAGTAACAGAGTGAAGCAGCAAAAAATTGTTCTTATCACGAACGAAGAGAAAATGCAACACCTCGATCATTTCTTGTTCATCGAGCTAACACTAGACATTGATTCACTGTAATTTTACTATCGACGAAATATGTCATATTTAATGCAAAATATAAAATACGATGGAAATTTTACTATCGATAAAACGGTAACATTGAAACGGCAAAAAATTGTTCTTCCGTTGAACGAAGAAGAATCGAGTTGTACAGTGTGAGCGATCTAAATCGAACCGAAGACCACACACGGGTGAGCACAGCAACATTTCGTCCACCCAGAACGTTTCTGGCAAGGGTCGGTCTCAGCGAAATCGTTAACTCGACGCTTCCTTCTGGCTGAACAGAGAAAGAGATAGAGATAGAGAGAGACTCGTCCCCTCATTTTTCTCCGGTGCTTCTTGTTGCCGGCCTCGAAGACGAGCACCGCTCCCGACTCGTTTCTCATTCGGCGCGGTGCGCTCCGTCGTAGGTGTATACGGCCGACTGGCCGCGCGCTCGCCGAGATTCCCATTTATCAGGGTACATCCGCCGGAAGTGGGGCGGCCCGTGCGTAGGTGAGACGGGGAGAAAGAGAGAAGATAGACAGCGAGCAGAGAGAGAAAGCCAGAGGACATTGTTCATTAGTACCTGCGACCTCAGGATACCTCGCCTCTGCCGTCGCATGATTTACGAGTTGGTTTAGGTCCGGCGATCGACCGTAGAGCCACTACGATTCGCCAGATTTTAGGCCTCCCGTGGCCAACGGCGAGAGTCGAACCATCGCTGTGGTCGTTGAAATGTTGCCATCTTTGGCGCGGTCGTTGATTAATGGGAACTGAAGAAAAATGGAAAATGCGGGGAATGTAATGCAAATTAAGTTCCAGCGACGTCGCTTTTTGGGGCAGATTTAGTTAACACGAAATTTCAAAATTGTCAGTTTAGAATTTGTGTTCTTGTTCTTTTTAAGTACTTCTGTATTTTGTCTGAAACGGATGTTTGGCAATTATTATTGTTTTTGGTATTTTTAATGGAAATTGTTTGGTACGTTACGTAAAATTTGAAGTTGGAATTCATTATTGTTAAGTTTGATTTTAATTTAGGTATCGTACGAATTACTGTTTTGAACATCTGATTTTCTTTCGTTTGTGAGAACAGAAATTATATTTGATTGGAATTTCACACCTTCAGAAATGTGGAAAATTAAGAATTCATAATTATTTCGCAAGAGAAAACATTGAAAATCACCACAAATTTTAATTTACAAATTTTTTACACTTGCACCTAACTTCGAGACAAATATATTTTTTAGTTCATCGATTTCGTAACGTAAGTTTATGAGAAGAGAAATTACATTTGATTCAAATTTCACATCTTCAGAAATGAGGGAAAGTAAAAATTAATAACAATTTCGCAAGAGAAAACATCCCCACGAATTCTAATTTCTCAAATGTCGAGACTAGTCCTTACTTTTTTGAAAGCAATAAATTCGAAATTTCATCGATTCCGTAACGTAAGTTCATTTCAAAATTCCATGCATACAAATTGTATCTACGCGAACGAAGAGCAGAAACAAGCGTTCGATATTTTCTTCTCGTACTCAGATAGGTAACAAATCGGACACGTTAAAAATCGGGAAATCTCGACTAAACACGTAATTAAGTGGTTGCAAAGACTCGATGTCTCAGCTCCGTCGTTCTTGTCGTATTGTACTATAATTGCGGAAATAGTAAAAACAACTGGTTCGCATTGGTGTCTGCTAAAAATTTGTCCGACTTGTATTTCCCGGATACCGGTGAAGTTTAATCGTGGTAACGATCGTGGAAGCCGGGGCAGGTCGTTCAGATAAAATGAATTAAAATTCTAAAACGTATTATTCTTGGTGGAAAAGCTGCGTGATGGATCGAGCGATGTAACCGGTTATGCTTATCAATGATAGCGGACGAAGTCGCCAGAAAAGTTCGACTGAGATCACTACCGATTCTCTGACTTACGATATTTGATTGCTAGCCTGCTCTTGAGAAAGCAAAAATAAAAATTGAGGTATTTACCGGCTCCTCATTTTTTTTTATAATTATTTTAATAAAATGATTGCGCTGGTTTGGAACTATTTCGAAACGAGAATCTTCCTGCAGACGATAACATCCTTGTTTCAGAATTTGATTATTTTTTATTAATCAATCAGTATGAGAATAGTTATTATTTCTTGTAATTAATGGGTTCAGGGCAATTATTGATATTTTTGTTTCTTTTTAAAATTGATAATATTTATATGAAGAATTAATTATATTTTTACTTCTTTTGAAACTAGCAGGCATGAGATTGATTGGTCTTATGATAATTAAGGCTGTAGGAATAATTTTGTCTTTACTATTAATTTCTTTTTATGAAATTCACTTTTATTTTTAAATTTGCTCTACAGTAGAGTTCAGGCATTTAAATTTTCCGTTTACTTTACAAAGTGGTCCATAAAAGTACTTGAATATGAATTTAAGTATTTCCTTTTCTTAGATAATTCGAATATGAGTAACGAAAAAATCTCCCCCCGATATTTTTCAAATAAACATTTCCTCCTTCTCCGCGAGCGAAATTGAACCTCGACGAGGAAGCAGCTTTTCGATCTTCCGAGAGCTGAATCTCGGCTGCAAAATTCTTACGGTATATCGGCGATGCGGAAACCGGAAACGGACGTCGTGGATCGAGAGCGATCTGATGGTTACCTGGAACCGGGTTATATTAAATTCTTAATGAAAGATTCTTAAAATAACCCGCGCCGGCTGGAAGTTGAAACTACAGGACGAAGATACGAGCTGTCTGCCAATAAATTCCACCGATTACTCAAAGCAAGCAGATACGCGCGATCACGAGCGGAGTGTGCGGGAGAGAAAGAGACAGGAACACTGTCTCGATGTTGTTCGCGTAACGCAGATGAAAAGAAGAAAAAGCGATCGTTGGGCGTGACGATTTCTCACGACAGAGGAAACGAGCACGGCAAATCATTGGTCGTGTCGCTTTTCAAAAGGAAGAATTCGTGTCAATGGTCATTTTTTTTCCCTTCTTCTTCCGTTTTCTTCAAAGCTCGAAGATTGTGCAATTCACGCGGGATATACCACAGTAGGCGGAGAGAGATTTATCGCGGCGGAGATCGAGCAAATGGGTTAATGGATTCACCTTTTATTCGTGATCCGGACAATTCATTTCCCAGACGACTCTAACCGATTTCTATCGCCGATTATGCTTTGCCTTTTAATTGTTTCGTCTGTTCTTTATTTCGCCTGTTCCAATGTAGTTTTGCGGCTCGAAGATTGATGAATTTGAAACGACGACTTGTGGATACGAGGATCTAGAGGATCGTGATAGATGGCTGGTTGGTTGAAGAACTTCTTGTATTCAGTGTTAAGTTTAACCAAGTATACAGGGTGAGTCTCCTAACATGACGACCTCAAATAACTCGTAAGGTATTCGTTGTACGAAAAAATGTTTCAAACAAAAGTTGCATGGTATCTAGGGGGACATACAGTGCTCTAATCTGTATTTTATTACCCTGCTTTTTCTGTAATATTTTCTCTTATATTTTTTTTCGAATTCGGATAGATCATCAAATTTTGCGTAAAAAGGTAATATCTAGGGGGACATACAGTGCTCTAATCTGTATTTTATTACCCTGCTTTTTCTCTAATATTTTCTCTTATATTTTTTTTCGAATTCGGATAGATCATCAAATTTTGCGTAAAAAGGTATTATTACAAAGTGGGATATCTTCAAATTAATAATCTTCTATTAGGAAATACGCTCAGTCACAGCGTGATTCTTAACACTATATCTCAGTAATTATTCATTTGAAGTCCCGCTTTGTGTAATACTTTTTTACGCAAAATTTGATGATTTATCCGAATTCGAAAAAAAATATTAGACATTCCATTTAAAAAACTGAAGGTGACCCTAATGTCTCAATAAAAAAGCAAGGTAATAAAAAACAGATTAGAGCACTGTATGTCCCCCTAGATACCATGCAACTTTTGTTTGAAACATTTTTTCGTACAACGAATACCTTACGAGTTATTTGAGGTCGTCATGTTAGGAGACTCACCCTGTATACGTAATCGTCTCGTAATTTAATCGATCCTGATTAATTGATCGTTTATGTAAAACGCGATTTCAAAGGCGATTCGAGCACAGAAGAAAAATTCACTTGCTATTGATGTGACGGCTCTTTTGACAGCTAGAATTAGGGGATTGTTTAATTTCTACGACTGTGTCAGAGAAGGTGTGTCTAAATTCAATTGTTGTTAAAATTGACGTACTGTTGACGTGACGCTCTTTTAACAGCTGAAATTAGGGGATTGCCTAATTAGTAGGATTGCGTCGGAGAAGATGTGTCTACGGGGATGTTCATTTTAATAGTACTATGAAGAGATGAGAAGTTAGGTAGAGGAAGGAATGCTGGTTAGATTGTTTACAGTGTAACAGGCCCACTGTCTCTTGCACAATCATGAAGGCAGGGCTCGTGTATTTTTGTCATTGACCGAAACGGTCGCATCTGCTAATCGGGTCATGTAGGATCGCGTGACGAAGAGAGCAAACGGGACACGTCGAAGTTGATAGAGCGGTGAAATTCAGAACATTAGCGTAAACGTAGATTCAGAGCGTATCTACCGTCCTGAAATCTAGCCATCGTAGATATTCGAATCTTACCGTTATGTTAGCGTGAGTCGTCAAAAAGCTTAAGGTAGCCGCTTCCAGAGCGTTAAGATTTTGACGTCAGTTGTCACGTATACGTGACTTCATCTTTTCTTTCTTTCTTTGGCTGTAAAACTTCGTATTCCATGTATTTTTCTCAAAAAATGTGTCGTAATTACACTGTAAAAGACTGAGCGAAAAGCGAGAGTCGAAAAGAGAGATTTTGAGCGAAATTTGCGGACGTCGAAGTGTTAATCTCTTATTTGCCGATGTGACCCATCGATGGGTCACTCAAAATGGCAAAAAAGATTGGACAGAGAGTGTAATCCAGCGGTGAATCACCACGTTCTCAGATTACATACTGAGAAATTAAATATTAATTATAATACTGTAGTATCGGGGGCCTCCATAGCCAAATAGGAAACCGACAAGGGAGAATAGAGAGGGAGTAGTTGGCGTAGTGCGCAAAGCCTCGGGTTGCTAAGCCGAAGGTCCCGGGTTCGATTCCCCTTGGGTCCCTCGAAATTTTTCTGTCGCTTCCTACAATACACACTTCGATCATAAGAAACTCTGGTGGTATAGTGATCGTTTCTTAAATTTCACTGCCATCCTAAATATGTATACTGAAAAATTAGGCATTAATTATAATACACACATCGACCACAAGAAACTCTGCCAATAGTGCGATCCTTTCTCAAATTTATCTGTCATTCTGAACGCGTTGAAGATGCAGAAAGGCGAAATATCTTCTCATCAACGGCACAGTACTTTCCCAAGAAAATCGCCTCGATTTCCGAATCTCCCGCGTCTCCATCTGAGAAAATCTCACCTTTACCCACCTTAGCGAAGATCAGCCCGTAAGTAACGTCTGTGAAATTGTCGAGCGGGAACGTTGCAGCGGCGAGATTCTTCCGTAGCCGGATTCGGTGTTTGCGGATCGCCGAACGGCCGCGTATACGGCATGGCCGGAATTTCTCGGTTACATCAGCGGCGCTTTTTGCGCGGCTGTAGCGCGGTATGCGCGTGCAAGTCGGTCGGTGCCGGTCGTCCTACAACACCGCCGGACAAAGTTGCGGCCGGTATCAATTGGCCGTGCTCTCCGTGGCGCGTATACCGGTCGACCTTCTGCAGTTGCAACACGAGACCTGACACAGATAGGAGAGCCGCGCTCGGTCGGGCCGCTGGTTCTGCACACGCCTTGCGAAACCGACCGCTCGTTTCAACGGGAAACCCTGGTGACGAGGGAAGGACGAATGGTGCCGCCGCCGCCGCGGATCCAGTATGGGAGGATACGATGACCTCGTGATCGTGGAACCGATGGAAATGCCGCTGGGCTCGCCTCTCCCGGCTGTGAATGTGAAGGAGAGTTGTGAATCGGTTATTTCAGAAATGACGACATGTCGCTGGTTGACATTGATAGTGACATAACTTATTAACCCTCTTGGATCGTTGGTAGACGAAGCTGGGTCTCTTGTGACCCGTATTGTTCGAGTTTGCAGGGTTATCTGAGAAGAATATTTTTGTTATTTATGCGAATGTGGAAAAAATTTGTGGAGCGGGGGAATTTGTGTGTGTAGGTTTGTGGGATAGAAACTTTGTTCATCTGGAATATTTATGTTATTTATAGAAATATGGAAAAATGTTAAATATGAAATTTGAATGATATGGAATTTTTATTTGTTTGTATAAGGTTCATGGGATACACAGGGTGGGGCAACAATTTTGTCAATAGCAATAATTTGGGCAATAATTTGATGTAAATAGTTTTTACGTGGATGGAGGCTACATTTTTTTTAGCACTGTGCGACAGCCGCTGTTATGGCGATTTCAGTGTGCCATTATTAAAGGTCATTCTACCATCAATTAATAGCACCGTTTTTTTTTAAGTTACTCAGAAATGTAGCTTAATGTATTTACACCTACCTATTTACATCTAACTGAAAAAATTGATTCCCTAATGTACCTACAGAAAAATAAATCTTGCGATGGGTCATATGTGACCCAGTCAGTTCGACAGCCCAAAAGTAAAGGATCCTTGACTCCCGGCCTACTACACTCGAACGAAACTCGGGCCACTGATGACCCAAGCCAAATTCTTCTCGCAGAATTTTTATTTCCACCAAAAAAAGTTTGAAAAATTTGTACAACGTAGTAGAAACTTCCATAAATACCCCAGAATTTTTTCAAATACCTTTAAACCCCACAACAGTAAGAAAACTAAAAAGCTGAAAATACAAACCTGCTGAATCGCAACGACGTCGCACCCCCCATCCACGTCCCAGCCTAAAAGTCTCGGAAGCGTCGCGATTCTCGGTGACATGAACGCCGGGTAATTTGGGGGCGGCTTTCGGTTTTCCCGCGGCTCGCCGTGCCGCGCTATCGATCCAGGATTCTCGACGTGCCTTAATCCCGTCTCCCACGGCACGTCGCCGAGCCGAGGCGTAAGTAATTTGCGTTCGGACGAACCGCAAGCCGCCGCCGCCGCCGGTTCTCGATCCGGGACAATAAAGTCCACGGCCGTTCCGTGGGTGTACGGAAAGCCTATGTATATCTCGGTGTGTTTCACCGATGGCGCAATCGCCACGGCGAAGACAATCGGCGATTCCGTGAAACGCGGCGTCCGGACGCAGAGCGTGTGCACGCTCGACCACGGGACCCGTGAGGCTCGCCTGGCTTGTTGCGGCCTCTTAATTTTTCAATAATCGAGTTCCCGTCAGGTCGACCCACTTCGCCGGTTTCTACGGATTCGCGTTACCCGGCTGTCGCGGCAGGGTTGCTCGGACGCGACCGACGCCTTTTGACTTCGACGCCGTGCTCACTTTGCATGTACACACCTTGTGCTTAGATCGTGGGTGATCGAATTATTAGAGACACGATACGAAAAATATGATTTTGGGTTTGTGTAGAAATAAAGTGACAATATCAGGGTTAGGTTAATTATAATTTTTAACCCTTTGCACTCGATATTGTCTTCGAACTCGAGGGCTCCGCTATGGAGACAATGCAAATAATTTTCAGTTCATAAGATAAGGACAAAGACAAATCGTAAAGTAATAATCGTAATAATTTTATAATTTTTTGTTTTTTTTTTATATATTATAACATTTGTATCCATAATCCATTAAAAAAACAATAACATACAACAATGACTTTTCTTTTAATGCGCATATCATTTACTCATATGTGAATATGATCTTTCCACTGAAATTGCTTCGAGTTGCTGGTAATATGAATGAAAAGAAACTTCGAGTGCAATGGGTTAATCAACGACTGTTCACTGAAGATACACGAAACGGTGAAATTTAGCTTATCTGGTTAGAAAAAATACGGTAACGATAAAGTCAGTTCTTTTTTCGGTACATTTTAACCCTTTGACTGCTGGTAACTCGAAAGTAAAGCTCTGGCTGTGTACCACTGATTGTGAGTTATGGCGTTAACAGTCATACTACATTTTTGCTGAACATGTTGTATTTTATATTTGCAAAATAACTAATATGTGAATATAAAAAGTAGAATATGAATAGGAAGTGCGGTGACAGTATCCAGCGTTCGATTATCACCGAGCGTCTATAAGCGCCGATAGCGGTCGAAGGGTTAAATTTGCGACATCTGCTACTGCGACGAAAATTTAAATGCCCGAGATCTGTAAACCGACAAAACTGTAACACGTGGTTCTCAAGTGACACAAAATAACGTCCATACGACAGATAGTGTCGCTTACCGCGAGGCGTGAGAAGAAACTTTGGAGAATGATTTATCCAACCTTCTTACAACCCGATTCTTCTTCGTTCACGAGAAGGAGAGTTATGGTTAATTGGAATTTTGCATCCTTGAAAATGTTGCAAATTAAGAATTGACTGGTAATAATAGAACAATGGTATGGTACAGCAATAGACAGATAAAATGAGACGTATAAAATATAGATAAAAATGGAAATGTAACTTCGAAGCGATGTATCGTTATAGAGTGTTAACACTAGAATCAGCGTCGAATGTATAATGTATCTAGTTTTAATTTGATTTATTATTTTCAATCTCTCTAATGATAACTGGCTGGTAATTCCCTAATTAATTAACAGTAATTTTTCCATTTGAAATTCTAACTGTAAAGCAACCAATGAAAAATTCAAGCATATTCTAAACATCCAACACCGTAATTTAATAGCAATTACGTTAAACAAAGTATTGCTAAGCGAGAAAGGGTTAAAACGAACGAACGTTGTTTCTCTTCGTTTCTATTTAACGTTCGACAACATTGTACAAGATAAAATAATTCCCCGATGATATTTCAAGCTACAATCGGCCTGTAACGTACAATGAACGCGTAATTATGTAATCCCCGGGCGGAAAAGTGTCGCAGAACTGGTGTGAAGCAAGTTCAAATCGAAACGTGACCTGTTTCCATCGCGTCGTCCTTATTAAGAATTACCAGTCGCGTGAAAAGCACACGCGACTTGTTTGTGTGGGAAAGTTCGAAGGCGCTTTTGCACCTCTCGGGGCGAGAAAACCGTTCGAACTGCGCGGGACAAGTGGCGGTGTATGCGTTACTAACGACACGTTTGCATCTTGTTTCAGGAAAACATCTCGACCCCGGAGCCAGCCGACATATCGGAGGAGGATCACTACTCGAGTAAGCAGAACCTTTCGTTGCTCGTATAGTACACTCGCTAGACCTTGTCGTTCTTTTTTCTTTTTTTTTCTTTTCTCCATTCGTGTCAGAGGTGATCGGACCGCGAAATGAATTTTCTGCGTCGCGTGCATCTGTGTTTGTGCACGCGTGTCGCGCGAGGCTGCACGAATGTTTCTTCGTCTGTGGAGATGAGCACTTCTTTCTTTCGAAAAGCTTGTGAATTTTTTTGGTACACCTTGTATATATGTATCGCGACTGTTTGGGGATACGAAGATTGCAAATGTGCTCGGTTGAAGTGATTTTCATGAACGACGCTTGGACGAAATTGCGAAATTTTCATTGATTCGTAGCGGTAGGGATTTGTATATCTTGAGAAGTTTGGAAATATCGAATGTCCTGACAATTTTTTAGTTTTTTAAATTTTAGATTGCCACGGTTTGAGATGGAAGGAAATACGTTTTATCGTATCGTGTAAATGAGCCTTAAAACGAATGTTAAGTAGCAAACAGGATAAATTGGATACAGATGAACTGTACATTTGAAATTTTGTAGATTCCTTAGAGTAGTTTAACGTAATTCCGTTTGGGTGTATCTGCGAATGTTAGTGAAATCGTTGAGAACCAGCCCTAAGGCTCCCTTTATAAATGATTTGCAATGAATTGTGATCATTTTTTTTCCTGGACTCTTCAATTAGACTTGTAGATATAGACTTATTATCCTGGAAAATTTCATTGAGATCGTTGAGAACCAGCCTTACGGCTCCCCTTATAAATGATCCACCTAACCTAAAATCGATTTCGAATGAACTGTGTATGATCGTTTTCTTCCTGGACTCTTTAATTACACTTGTAAATATAGACCTATTATCCTGGAAAATTTCATTGAGATCGTTGAGAACCAGCCTTAAGGCTCCCCTTATAAATGATCCACCTAACCTAAAATCGATTTCGAATGAACTATGTATGATCGTTTTTTTTCCCTGGACTCTTCAATTATATTTGTAAATATAGATCTATTACCCTGAAAAATTTCACTGAAATCAATGAGAACCAGGCCTAACGCTCGCCTTATAAGTGACAACTAATCCCATCTAATCGTTCATTCTTGCATCTCCGACTTCTGCAACTTTTTCTATTCTTGAAAGGTTTCTGAACGAAACGCGATATGAATTTCAGTAGGCGAATCGTTCAATTTGACGTTCGTTGTCCCGTGGACGGGGTCAGGTCGTGGCTGTTTTGGGAATCTGACCTAAATCCTACGGTGGTGGCGTCGCGTTTCTGCATTATTGAACGAGCTGAATGATTTAGACGTCACGCCGCTTCCATCAGCCGCCAACTTTGTTCGGCTGCTAATAAATCTCTCTCTCTCTCTCTCTCTCTCTCTCTCTCTCTCTCTCTCTACGCTTTCGTTCTGGCGCGGCTCGAGTGCCCTTCTACGTGTCACTGCTAATTCTCCCGCTCGAACGAATCGACGCTGCACCAGAGGGAAATTTGGAGAGCGACAAGCTACTCAGCCGATCATGGTTCCGAGGCGGAGACCGATCATGGGGTGGCGATATCGATCGATTTCCGCTACGACTTATTTTCACCACGGTTTCATCACTGTTCAGACCTTCTCGTTCGCACGGTTTATAACACTATCGCGTGGAAGGGTTACTTGTGAGACGAGGATCTTTTATTGTTGCTGGAACGTTTCGAAATTATTCTCACGGGAGAAATTAGTTTGTTAGTTTTTTGGAAAATCGTTGCTCTCGTCTTTAAGAGCTGCAGATGTGTCGCGAAGGGCGGAATTTTCGAAGGGAAAATTAA
>NW_017100261.1:4543485-4545796 GCF_001263275.1 Habropoda laboriosa
AGAAACTTCTTCGCAAACGTGAGAACTTTGTAGGCTTCGATAAATCTTCGATAATTCTGTAGCTTTGTGATTTAGTTATTCATAGTTTATTAATACTATTTTCATAACATACTTTCAAGAGTTCACTAAAGTATTTTGTTCAATGTTATAACGAGTTGTGATTATTGAAATTTGAATTTACCTTTATTTGAAGTATTCTATTATTTGAACTTGCATTAATCCTTGGATTAATTGATTTGGAGTGAAAAAATATCGAGCACAACGATGTGTAGAGTATCATCTTATTTTTCAATTTAAATTGTAAGGGTGAGAAGAAGAAAACGAAAAACTTTCTGCTGTTTAATTATCCTCCAAAACCACTGTAAAAATTCCCAAACGGCAATTTCAAAATAAGCATCTATATCATTTTTGTTTTATTTTCTAAAAAAAGATCCAGTGGAATTTTTAATTGTTTCCTTCTCACTTGTCCAATTGTATCCGTGAAAATTCCTGCTCGTCCATTTGAATAGCAATAAATCATTTGTGTTTAAGTAATCAGTGTCTAAATAGAAGTGGTTTATTAAAAATTTCACGTTTGCTATGCTCTCCTTAAAATCAGACAAATAAAAAAGAAGTTTTATTTTCATTTGTTTGTTTATGTTTCAGAAGAATAATTCTCCCCGAGCAACGAATGTCTGAAATTTAATATTGTCTAAGAAGAATTCAGGTATCAAGTGTCACAGTCATTAATACAAAAGCAAAGTAACTTTTCTAACGTGTTCCAATCGCGAAGGTTTTAAACACCTGAGGTTGCTCGAAAGTCTCGGTTTCATACAATTCGAACAAATAACACCTACTCTCTTAGGCTACACGAACGCGGTTTTAGGAGTGCTGATGAAAGGGGTATATAAAGGGTGACTTTGAAATCGCGATACGTCCATTCTAATACCGTCGTTGCTAAAAAAAGAAAAAAAAAAAATAACAGAGAAACTTGTTACGCCAGAATTTACTTAACAACTCCGCTAAAGATTCTGGCAACGTGATACGGTAGAACCTGATTTCTTTTTAAAATTCATCGTAAAAGTTTTTTTCCCCCACCCTGTAAAAGAGGAAATTTTAATCCATCGTAAAAGGGTGTGCAAGTACGTATCTCAAGAATCATGCATGTAAATCTATACGTATCTTTGAAGTCGCCATTAATTCAGGCAATTTTTTTTTCTCGGCGTATTCTTCAAAGGTTCCATGAATATACAGGATGCAGCAATAACGATGGTCCAATCTTTGCACAGATTGCGCTTGCTTCGGCAAAAAACAGACGAAATTGTGACATAATTTCTTTCCGCGCGGAGTTCCCTTTCCGAGATAGTTTCAAATTACGAAGTTTGAAGTATGAAAAATTTAGAAAAGGTTGATGGTAATTCAGGTATTCGTAATTAGGTGTCAGGAGTCGCGAGAAAGTTTGAAATATCGAAATTTGGAGGACATTTGTGAAAATTCAAATATTCATAATATTGAGAATAAAAGAGACACTGGTGGAAATAAAAATATTCAGAATATTGAAAATTAAAATATTCGTAATTATGTAATGGAAGTCGCGGAAAAGTTTAAAATATCAAAAATTGAAATATTCATAAATATGTATTAGGAGTCGCGCGAAAGTTTAAAATGTCAAAAATTGAAGGACACTTGTAGAAATAAAAATATTCATAATTACGTGTTAGAAGTCGCGCGAAAGTGTAAAATATTAAAAATTAAAGGGACAATTACGCATTATTTTTGATATTTTTTATTATGACTAAGTTTGAAGAATTATTGCGATTCGTCAGGGGTTTCCGTTAGTATTGTCATGTTAGAAGTAGAAAGTCTAAGAAACACTGGTGTGTAAAGAGGCGCGGAAGAGATACTTAAGTACGAGTGTACTCGACACTTCGAAATCGATTTTCTCGAAATGAAGCCTTATACTTCATTCGTGGTTTTACCGTCACTGCCGGTGAATTCTGTATAGCGGCTGATCGTACTGGGTGCAAAATGTGTCTGACCATAGGCAATCCACTGTCACTCGCGAGCCCCACTCTTACATTTTACCTGTCTTCTACTCGCAGCTTGAGTGCTAACGCGTATTTTTTCCATACTTTTTCCGTGTATAAATCATTATTTCGAACGAAAATTGCTCGGATTAATGGAGCTACTAAAAATATTCGAATTTCACTTTTGTGGAAAAATTTAGAAAGAAAACTTTTCCCATTGGAAGAATAATTCGTATCGCTTATATTTTGATTCGTATATTTTATACAGTATAGAATTAATTTCATTTTTTAAACATAGCACGAGA
>NW_017100261.1:4546050-4570787 GCF_001263275.1 Habropoda laboriosa
ATCGTATAGAAATGAATGATTCTACTCAAGTAACGATATATAAATTACACAATGAATGAAAAAAAGAATTCTCAGATATTCCCCTTTGCTTTTTAAATCAAATTATTGTAATTTTCATTTCAAAATTAATATATCAGAGTCCACGATGAATAAAACAAGGAAGTCTCACATATTCTCCTCTACTTTCTAAATCAACATTTATTTTTACGTTTCAAAATTAATATATTACAGTCCATAATGAATACAAATAATAATTCCCACATTCTCTCCCCTACTTTCCGAATCAATACAGTTATTCAACATTTAATTTTGAATAAAAGAAGAATTCTCACATATTTCTCCCTTTACCTTTCAAATCAAACAGTTGTAACCTCGAAATAACCCACAATATAATCGCTCCAAGTTAAATAAAAAATTTCAAACTTAATGTGGTGTCGTATTGGTCCACGAATACGGGACTTGGATCACGACGAACAGAAAGAACGTTTTATATTGAGAACTAACGAGAATCCGGAGTACAAGTTTATTTAATTTGCTGGTAAACTACAAATCTCGGCTTGTGATTCTAGAACAGACTCGGCTGATCGTGTTTTCGTACGTCTGGTTTGGTGTTCTGAGGAAGACTGGTTCACAAATTGGAGGAGTAAGAGTTAAGGAGGAGGAGTTAAGATCTGGGGGTAGAATATCGAAACGATGGAAATTCGGTGATTGGTCTTAGGATATTTGCAAGAGGATAGGGAAAGGGTAAAAGTTCGAGACGGCTAGCGTTTTGGAAAATCCCAGTAGGAGAGGAAATCGGACATTGGAGAAGGAAAAGACTAGTTCGCTAATTAGAAACTTGGTACAATGGATAGTAAAAATGTGGTAAGTTGTCGTTCGGTCAACGATTTACGGGGGTTCCGATAATCCTCTGCGTCGAAGCTCGGTCAGGGCCGGTTCATGGTTCTTTTTGGGAACTGTTGTTCCGTACGGAACACTTAACACACATTCCGCGATACTTTTCAAGCCCTCGTAAATTTTCTCCCAAAGTATCAACCTAAAAAAAAAATCAGAAACAACCACGAGTAGCATTCCACGATTAAAAACCACACGTCAAAAAAAAAAAAAGGTGACAATTTTACTCTGTCGCGAAGCGTTTGATAAACGCGTTCTTCCATACACACTTAACGATCATGTTCAACTCTACGAAGCGTTCGTACGATCGAGCCTCCTAACCGTGCATAAAGCAACCTGTTCGAAAACGGCGCGTTGGTAAAAGCGAACCGATTCATCCGCGTCACGAGCCAACCGACGTATTTATTAGCATGCACCGACACTTCAACCTCGTAATCTCGTTACCGCGGCCTCTTACATAAAAGAACGAGATGCACTCGCGCCTCGCGCGCGATGACGTTGCCTCGCGGTTCCAAGAATCGACCGATTAATCAGACGAGGATCTTCGCGCCGCCGCCGCCGCAGCGTCCTCCTTCGATCGTGATCCCGCGCGGTATTTTCGATCAGATGAAATTGCCCGCCGCACACGTTCGCGCGACCTCGCACGATCTTCAGCTTGCTCTACACGATGTTGCGTGATCGATGATGGATACAGGCCTGTTTACATCTCGTCTGCCACTTCTGTATTGTGCTCGATCTGTATTTTTAACGGTGATTGTGGGACGTGTAATTGTAGTTTTGCATTGATTTTGAAAAGGAAACGAAGTCTTCAGGTAGAGAGTTATGTTGTTTTTTTCATGTACGATTCCTGCGTTGCTGATTTTAGTCGCGTGTTTTGGGGAGGGGGATAACTCGGGTCTTGGAATGATTTAGAATTAAGGATTTTTGAGTTTTGTTACACTTTTGGTAAATTGAAGTGTCTGCTTTTGGATACTTGTCAGCTGTATTTTTAATTGGAATAGTATTTTCGTCAGATAGTGTAATTTTTGTTTTAGTTTTAGTTACGCTCTTTCGGATAAGAATTGCTCACTTTTAGAATTACTCCTGGTGGATGACTCAGAATTATTGGATCCGTGAGTTTTGTCACTCTTTTAGCAAATTAAGGATAAAGTGCCTATGTACTTTGGACACTATTAGCTAAAAGACAAATTTCATTTTTGTGTTAATTAGGCTGTTTTGAGGCGCTCCAAGGTGTTAGACGATTTTTAGAATTTACTGTGATATTTTAGTAGATGTGATACATTTTTAGTAGATAGTAATACAATTTTCAGAAAATAGTAGGAGGTTAAAAGAAATAGCTAGTTGCTAACAAATCACGAACGAATACCGCATAAAATGTAAAAAGCAATAAATAAAACTGTACATGTAATGTACAATCGCTACGTAAAATGAAATATCTACTTTTTGTTCGAACTCGGTGAATAATTTTTGTATCACTGAATCGATAAAAATACACGATGAATCTGCTTCTGAAAAAAAAAAGCGTGCGAAGTAATATCAAATCTTTCTCATTTATTTCTATTGAAACGAGATATATAATATGACATTTTAGAAACTTTAAACAATGTAACATTTCAAGTCTCCGCATTTCGAATAAAAAATTGTCGATTAGTTCATTGTACTGTTAATTGCATTCAATCTTATGACTACGCGCGATGATTTTTTTCATTAAAGGAACAAAAGACGTGTAACCAGTTTACATTCGCGTATTTAATATCATTTCGGGCAGATTTATTAAACGTAATTGGGTTTGAAACATTTACACGATTGTATATTATTGTAATTACCAAGTGTTTAATACACGAAATATGGAGACTCTTTTCGATGAACTTTATAACCTTCTCAAATGTTCAACACGTTTCAACTTAATCTGTTTAATTACAATAAAACACGTTGGACGTTACTCAATTATCTATATCTGCATTCGTGTATCCTCCTCGCTTAATTGTTTTCAATTCTGATTTCGCGATTTCTTCCTATCTGTTGTTTCAATGCTCTCATTCAAGACAGCTTTTCGTTTAAATGTAATTACAAATTTGAGATAATTCCTGTACAGGACTTTCGTTATACTCGATCTTCAATTAATTACAGTGTCACATTAATTAGTCAGTAGGAAATTTAAAATTACTTCAACAATTTAAGATTCTTATTTTTAATTTAACATCTTTTAAAAAACTATTTCACTTCGTGGAACAGAGAAGGTGAACGATAGCAAATAAAAAGCTTTCATTTCGAATTGCTTTAATATACTTGGATTTATAATTTCCCCCCTTAGAAGTGCTAAAAATTCTAAAATCTGAATAAAACCCCAAAACACTGTCCACTAAATTTTTAAAATTCTCCTTCAAGAATAATTTTTTTAATCGCTATACTCCCTGAAATAAAGCTGAAATCAATGAAAATTTACACCAATCCTCTACGAGAAAACAAACAAATCCTTTGTAGATGCAAACAATTCAACCCTTTTCCCCTGCGATATCGCTAAAAAAAAAAAGTAGGAAGCGAGAGAGTACAAGTAAACCAATACAATTAACTCTTCTCTACTTTATCAGCCGTTCATTGGCTGCCGTGTAATACGAGCACCCAAGGCTCGATACTCGGTATCGATTGTTACTCGGGCACGACCGTCGGAGCAGAGTAATTTCATGGTTGGTTCGATAGGCTTGCCTGCGCGAGAAATCCTCCGGCGGGAACTTGTTGCGGGGCACGTTCGCCTTCCGCCCTCGGACACGAGAGAGTCTTTAACAGTACGAGACGGAATGAGATCGATAATTGGGCGCGTGCACGATCGAGACGGGCTCGTACTCATCGGGCATGAGATTTTAATTGACACTTGACGAACTCACTGTCGCACTTGTGCGCCACGTTTACCACGGCCCCTTGCTGCATTTCCTTGCCGCGTCACGCTTCCATCGGAACGCGATTATATTCGATTTTTCTTTCTTTCTTTTTCTTCTATAGTAGTGTTATTATTGCTCGCGGGAGAACGTAAAACGAGCGCGAGAAATTATGCATACTAGCGCGATATGGATTTCTGTACTGTGTCGCTCCGTGTCACGGGGGAATTACGAGTTTTACCTGAGCGTTGGGAACGAAGTTACAAAGTTACGTTGAAGTGTTTCATTATGGAGAAATATCGACGAGGCTTGATGCTGATCTTTTTTTATACGTACTGTTGGTTTAGTGGTGAAGCGTAGGAAGGCAGTATGTGTTGTTTTTTGGAAATTCTGATTGTTGGTTTTGTTTTATTGGTTGCAATAAAGAAGTGAAATTTAGCCAATACTATAGATTTCAGAATTGAACAATTGAAAATTCAGAATTTCAGCAATTTTAAAAATGTGAAAATTCAGAATTTCTCAGGAATTTAAATATTTCAAACTTCAGAATTTCAAGAATTTAAAAGAATTTCACTTTCTCGGTTAAAATGTAAATCTGTGAAGCATTAATTCTTGCTTTGCATTCCAATTCACTAATTATGAAATTTGAACATTTTCATGGATTTTCATACTTTCCTTTCTTAATACAGCAATTACTCTTTGATTTCAAAGAACGTTGATTTCAGTCAATTTTTAATATTCATTTTAATTTTTCATCTAATTCTGTCTTAGAAGTTCGTAATGCCATTTGTTACATATTGTTTTTCAATCTCTCCACTGTTTTCGTTCTTCGTTTTAAATTGCTCTTAATGATTCTTCAAAGCAGTACTTTCTCATAGAAATTAGTAAGCTTTCATTTCACGAAGAATGTACCATTCTTTCATTCATTTTAGTACTTTCCATTTATTCTTTCAGTCTCGCGTTCTTTTTTTTCAATTTTCGTCAAAGAATACTTAGGAAAAATTCACGGAACAGTTCTTCGCTACTTAGCCTTCGCACAAAGCAGAAAAATAATCCCACCTTAAGCCTTCGTACGAAATTCGCGATAAAAATCCTTAAAATCGTAACTTAACATTTTCTAACAAATTCAAGAATCCTCTGTTTTCGTCAATTTTCTCCATCGAGCCGCCATGGAATAAAGCTTCAACTGTGAAATTACTTAGAATTGTACGTTCTGTTCAGCGAAGAAAAATATTTTGCCAAACGTCTTCGTCGTTCTTTGTTCCGCATTGAAAACGAACGCGTGTGTGTATTACCTGTTGACGCTATCGACCAAAAATCTCGAAAACGCGGCAGTCGTGCGCGATGAGTGGCGAAACTGTTAACGTAGCTGTATTTTCCTGCGAATGAGCTCGAGAATTCGCCGAATGCCGGAGAATTTCGATGGTTTGGACCTGTTGCGTCGTAGACAGTGTTCGAGGGGACGGGAACGTCGATCGATCGAGAAGCCAATCGTCGTAGACGCCGCTAAAGAATTCTCACCTGTGCAGAGACCGTGGAAAATTATCGTTAACGTGGAATTAGGGGATTTGTGACACTTATACGTAGGAAAGTCCCGTTGATATTTTTTTCTTTTCGAGAAAACGAAAATTTCTGACGATGTTCATTCTAAATTTGTTGAAACTGGAGTTTGCGATAAGTATGAAAAGACGATTCGCGTTGTTTAAACGTAAAAATAATTTTGTTCAGATTAGTACTCATTTTTGAGGAAAGTGAAATTTGAAAATCAGTGCATTTGTGCATTCGGTGCAATTAATTAATTCTTAAATTGTTCATTTTTATTTACAAAATATAATTCGTAATATCACGAATTTTTAAGTGTTTTAGAGAAAATCTTTAAATTGCTGTACTGAACGTGAATTTATTTTCTAGTGTAAGATTTTGCGTAAAAAACATTAATGAGACATTTTAGGTAAACGTATAAACAGTGTTTCGCTTTTAGGCACTGTAACCTTCGAGAGATTGCAAAGTATTAAAGTGAATAAAATATAAAGGAATTAAGTAAGCTGCTTGATAAGAAATAACTTCCATTAAAATTCATGCAATGTAGTATAAAAGAAATTGTATCTTTTACAAGAGCTACGAGACTCAAGTAACTCTCGATAAACGTTATCAAACATACGCGAAATGAAAGAGAGCTGCAGTTGAGCTGTTTTTATTGCAAGTATTTCATTAATAAACTTCATTGCCATTTACTTCTTTAATCTTCTCTTCATTCACTTGGCATTGAAGAAACTCTTGAACTCTCAAGCAGATATCTGTGTCAATATGGAAATTTGAGTGTTGAAATATAGTTTGTAAGATACGAAATAAATATGAAATTTTACATTGAAATAAATACACAGTACTTCAGTAATTACTCAATTTTAATTTTATATTATTTAATTTGAAACATTCGTACCAAAAACAAAATACCATATTTCTATTTCGTTGCACAAGAATAAAGTCATTTAAAATACTGTAATTTTAAATTAAAATTTCTATCACTTCAAAAATATCCGTCACATTTATCCTTGCAACAATACTTGACAATCCTTTCGATGTATCTCATACGAACATTATTCTACAAAAAGAAACCGTGCCTTCATTCACAAAACACTATACGAGAATTATTATAACATCACTTTCAATAGTACCCCAAAAACAGCAAATCATCGTGTATACTATACCCAGCACAAACGAATCACAAATATTCCACAGTAGAACGTAAAAAAGACACTTGCAAAAATTCTCAACCCAAATCACATCCAATATGAAACGCAGACCAAACCATCAGTAATGAAAAAAAAATAATCACCACGTTGCAATTCTCCAACAAGCACAAACGATCGTACCAGCACGAACGTGACAATTTTCAGACAAATCCCAAAGTAAAATGTACATGCAAAAGCACCACCAGACAAAAAAAAAAACAAGCTCAAGTCCTCTGGCCTGGCGTGGACCGGGCCGGAAGTGGGCACGAGAAAATAATAAAAAACAAAAACCGATTCACCCTTACATCGGCACTATTCATCGTGTTAATCATGCCCTGAGACCAATTGGCACTTTTAATTTCGGCAGGCGCGCTCATGAAAGACGCGGATAAGCTGAAGCTGATGCTGCTCGCGTGGAATTATAATCTTCAACAGCAGGCTCAGGCTCAGGCCCAGGCCCAGGCACAGGCTCAGGCCGCCAACGCGGCCCTCTCGCCAAATAACTCCTCAACAACCACGGCCACCACCGTTGGCACACCTGTCACCAGCCAATCGGCCATTTCCACGGCAAACAACACCATTAACAACTCCACACTTACAGGTAACACCTTATTTCATCGACCGTGAACAACCGACCGCGAGCTTCCGGCAGTTTCCACGTTTTTTCAAAATTCGCTTGTACCGACGACGATCGCGATTGTAGTAAAGAGCGCGGAGAGTTTTGCTTGAAACATTGGTTATTGCAACGTTTGAATCAGGGGGTGCGCCAGTTTGAGGCGTTTAAACATAGGTGAACGTTTGGGATGTTTTTTTTTTTTTTTGGAGGTGATTGTTAAATGAGAAGTTGAAATTTCTTTTTTGGAGAGTTTGAGTGTAACTTTCAGATAATTTTTAGGATTCTTTTGGAAAGTAAATGCGGTGCAAAATGGAGGAGTTAGGAAAGCTCTTTTTGTGATAGAACGTCGATTGCTGGCGAAAATTAAAACGTCTGGAATAGAAAATTCTTTTTAATTTGTAAAAACGAAAATGTGTAATTTACAATTTAGCCCATAATTTCTATTTTCGCCCAAAAATCAAGTTTAAACGTTTCCAAAGAATTAAGTATTTGAGATATCGAAAACATTGTTCGCATTGTTATTTATAAATCGGAGAGAATTTTTTATTTCAGACTTTTCAATCCTTACCAGCGATGGCTGTCAGCAATCAATGTTCTAGCAGAAGAAGTTTCCCAATAACTTCTCCATTTTGTAACATTTCTACTTTCTAAAAATTGCAGAAGAAAGCTGAGGGCTACGTTTATATCCTCTCAAAAAATTGAAGCTTCACATTCAGTAATTACCTACGAAAAAAATTCCCAAACTTTTACTTATTTTTAAACGTTTCAGGGTGATGCACCCGCCTTAATAAAAATGCATTAGGGGTAGGTACATTTTTTGCTAATTTCTTTTCTTCAAGGAACAAGTAGAGGGATTTTGAAAATTTTATCACGCTTGTTATTTATCGGCATGAATAGACAAAGTTGGTTTTTTTGGTTGGTAATATTGTTTCAGTAATTCATTGTTATTATCAACTGTTACAAGTATTTTGTGATTGGTATAGATTTTTTAAAATTCTTTTTTTGTAATGTTGTAATGATTTGAGCTGCGTTGATTTGCTGGGGGTTAATCGTTAAGTATAAAGTAATTATGTTAAAGACGATTACAATATGTCGCAAGGTGTTCTGTTGGAAGTGTTTCGGTTGTATTAATTCGAGTTGAGGATGAATTTTCACAGAGAAATATTGGAAGAAAGAAAAATGGAAGACACGATTGAGTAACTATATAATTAATAGTAAGTTTACGCTTCAAGTTTAAAGTTGTTCGTGTGAGAAAATGTATTTTAGCCAGGAAGTTTAAATTCTGTTTTATACGATTTATTTTCAAACTAAAAGCGAAAGTGTTGAATTCGAGTATAAACGTTTATCATGAAGATAAATTGGTTAGAATTGTAACGAAAGCGATAAATTAATATTTACGAATGAAAGAAGAAGAAATAACAAACGGAGTAATAAATGAGAAAGATCGTTTTGTTACTTAACAAAACTGGCTGTTTTCTGTGAATTAACAGCCGGCGGAGTATCTGCTTTTGTAAGTCATTAATCTTACGTGTTAACAAGACGTAATTAATGAGACGATTCATTAAAATGGCATGCTTTTTCTTCAAATGTTAAACACGACATGTCACATTAAATCTGAAATTAAATAGCTGCACGTTAATTTCAATAATAACCTTGTTACATTAATAAAACTTCAAATTATTCGCGTAAAGATTTCATTGCTTTCCGCAGAATTCATAAATTTATTAATTTTGCAAAAATTCACAAATAACACCGTAATTTAATTTTCAATTATACCTATTTATAAAATTTGCCTGTTATATTTTTATGAAATTTCTAAGAAATGCTTAGAGTGCAAAAAGTTGAGAAGAAAAAAAGGATAGAATAAGGAAGATAAAAGAAAACCGCTCAGAGTGCAAAAATTTAAGGAAAAAAGGCTATGATAAGAAAGATTGAGTTTCACTTGGACGAGAAAATGCCGGGTGCGAGCGGAAAGGATGTCGGCGCAGCGACTGCGTAAACTTGGAGACTTCAATGCTCGAGTTTCGCGTCCTTCTGCGGCGGCCAGTGAATTGCTGGTTTCGCGGGGCCAAGGTGTACCGGCTATTTAACTCGCGCGAGTTTTGTCGTCGTGGTTGACATGACTAATGGATTGTCGAGCCGTGACGTGCCGCGCAGGAAATTCAGACTGCGCCTTCTTTGGCCCGCGAAACAGAGCCGTTTCAACGACACGCTTCTCCCTTTTAATCGGCCGTGATTAACGTCGCTAATTAACCGTGTTCCATTCGTCTTATCGCCCACGCGTGGTTCGTTGTGCCAGCGGTGGGGGAAATACGATTTTTACTTGATTTTTCTTCTGATAGGAAGAATAAAGCTTTAGCGACGAAGCAAAAACTGTTTCTCGTTTGTACACTTTGTTTTTCTCTTGGTGATTAGCGATTTCATTCGCGGTTATTAGAAAGGTAGAAATGCAAGTTGGCATTGTTCCATGTGTTTTACCATACGAGTAAACTTTTTTCCAAATTTCAGAGCAAATATACTTTTTCTTAATTGTGACGTGAAATTTCAAGGAGGATTTTCAAATATTCGTACGTTATATCACTTCATGAGAGACATTGATAACTTAATCCGCCGATTCGATTAATTTCCCTTAATATTTTTTACGATTTTCAGACCTGAAATTTTTCAGTACTCGCAAATGACGTTGCTGTTTTAGACGGAACATTGATAAATAATAACTAGACTGCGGATTTTTATGCATTTATAGGAAACTTAAAGGTACAAAATTGCACAGAGTGCACGTAATATGAAAAAATATACAAATTATGGTGCTTTTTATAATACCTGGTAGGTGAAATAATTTTTTACCAAAGTTCTGCTTTCTTTGCTATACTCTCAAAAATATAAATTTGCATAAAAATCCGCAGTCTAATAACTAATCACAGTCACATTTCACAAGTCCAGTAGAACCAAAAAAAAACGAAGCTTCAAAATATTAAAGAAACTCCATAATTGTCGTTACAAATTACCAACGATCTTCAGCTAATTTTCATTTCTCCATCCTCAAAGCTGCAAAAATCCTTTCCACAGAATTTCAACAACGAGCTTAATAATTTATCGCAATAGATACCGTGATAATCTACCAAACCTGTTGAACAACTTCAAACATCTAAAATACTCCATCAAAACAAAGAGAGAAAGAACGTCTACGCATGAATGGAACGTTTCCGCGATTATCAGTCGAGGAGCTTTTATCACCCAGGTCACCGTGTTTCCTTCAATTCGTTGTCAGCGCGTTTCACGTGTACACATTTCTCAGCAACGTAACGGATACAGCCGTATGATTCGTAGATGTTGCAAATCCCCGGCGTCGTTCCGCGGGCAGAAAACAAATGGCGGATATCCGGAAGCGGAGGAGTGCTTAGCGATACAGCGGATAGAGTGACACCAGAAGAGAATGCCTCAATCAGCAGTGGCCGGGGATTGAAATCGTTCGTTCGGATATTTTTCCAGTGGAAACCGTCTCGGATACCGTGGGGCGTTTTATCGCAGCGACAGAATCGCTCGGCTGATACTGGAAATATGTTATAAATACTTTGTGTTGGATTATTTCGGTTGCTTTCTCTTGCTTCGAGCTTGTAACGATGAAAGGCGCGCTGCAGCTACTTGGTAGTTCTTTCTTTCTTTTTTCAATCGTTAAATAATTATTTAGGTAATGGAAATAGTTGATGGAAATAGACAAATTGGACGAGGAAACGTTGTGCAAAGAGCCTTGGAAGCATTCTATATTTTTAATTTTGTTGTCACTTGTTCGTGGTTTCTTTTTTTTTTAGATTGAGAGCTATTTTAATATATTAGCAGAATAATTTTAGTTTATAGAGATTTAGAACATAATTATAATTTCCAAAGATTTAAAGGTATTTGATATACTAATAGAGTAATTCTAATTTCCAGAGATTTAGAGCTAATTCCAGTACATTATTAGAGTAATGATAATTTCCAGAGATTCAGAGCTATTTCAGTAGAGTAATAGAATAACTCTAATTTCCAGAGATTTAGAGCTATTTAACAGAATAATAGAATAATTCTAATTTCCATAGATTTAGAGCTATTCCAATACATTGTCAGAATAATTCTAATCTCCAGCGATTTAGAGCTATTCGAATAAAGAACAGCACAATAATATCCATATTTAACGCATTTTATCCATTAATTATCGTACAATAATTCTCCCAAGAACGAGGAAATTATGATAATCGATTTACAGCACGAGTGTGCATAGTACATGTTCAGTTTCTTAAATAGCACTCGTTTAACGTATCAGTTATTTCAAGCAGTTGGGTATAGCAAGCAACTATTTCTTATCTCTCATTCAAGGTGGCAAGCATTGGTACAAGCGTACAACCATTAAACCCATTCGGATACACGAGTTACATAGTGATCTTATCACACCAGACATCGGATACCCGGTTTCTTTCTCACAAGAATGAATCGATTCAAATACTCGACTACTATGCCCCGGCGGTTACTCTTTATTGTCAAATTAGACATTGAACTCCAAAGTAGTCCTTTCTCTTTTCTCACGGCGTCGAGTAGATTCTAATCGATGAATACATTGTATTTAATCGTGATTGTCGAACTTAATAATGAAAGTTTTACTTTTCTCTCGCTCTCTCTCTCTCTCTGTGTACTGTAAACATAAATCTCGACGAGTGATTGCAAGCTGAAATTAAATTTTGGCTATTCTGTTTTTTAAAATACCATTTCGTAATTTTTGAAATCTTGCTGAATTAGACTGCTTTAAATTAGGTATGAATAGATTTTTATTCGAAGTTTAAAGCAAAATATTACAGGAATGTTAGTGAAGAACTTTAAAAATAAATTTTTTTCTTTATTTGAAGATGCGACAAATTTTTTAACATAATTTTCTTTTTATATGTAAGAGTTGGAAGATAAGTTAAATGCTTGATTTCTTCTTCCGTGGGAATTGATCAAGCGTTGCTTACTGAAATAAAGGATTTTGTAAATAAATGGGCGGGTAAATGTGTGTATTACTCTAATCTTTTGATTACTTTCTTAGAACAGACTTTATATAAGCGATATGTAAGCTCCTCGATTCTTTCCAAGAAATAAATAGAACTGGGCACTTAGATCATTCCTTAAATTACCCCCGTTGTTCTCAAAAATTCGTAAATTTCAACTATTGATAATTTACAAATTGGTCCATTAACGCAATTATTGTATAAATCAGAAAGAAATTAAAAAGAATGAAAATTTTGCAGGAACGAATATAACAATATCAATTCTACGTTCTCACTACCTTTCCCCTACAATTGCACTATACACACTTCCCAAGCACGCCAGCAAATCCCCAAATTCAGTATCGATCCTTATCATCAGAAATTCATTTCCCCATTTGCAAAGCTTACTAAAGTATTCACCACTTCTCCATAAAATGGAACTGAAAAGGAGAACGAACATACTGAAGTGTCAACTGATTTTCCCTACTTCGAAACAAAAAGAAAAATTCACAGAGATAGAGAGAGAGAGAGAGAGCTAGTGTGAAATAATCGCGACATTCTCCTTTTGCTCAGGATCGAATCGACTGAATACACGAGGCATGCATCGAACCCGATCCCGTCATAGGCCTGAGCCACAGCCAGGCGCTCCCTTCTCCTTTTTCGCCGTCACTCCGTGGCGTATAGTGGTTCAGTTAGGCGAGGTTGCGGAAGGATAATTCACCGTTGCCCTCTGTCCCCTCCTGCGATCCTCCTTGCTGGCGGCCGTTCGTGAAACTGGTTTCGAAGCGGTCCTCCGCATCTCGGACGTAGCCATTGCGTAATGAACCAGGCGGACGAAGACGCGATGGTGTACGCGTACGAGCCAAGAGGATCGTTCTATACATTCTTTTTCTCTCTCTCTCTCTTCATTCCGTGCATTCGTTTGCATTCCACCTATTTCGTCCGTCCTCCTCTCTCTCTCTCTCTGGTTGATGACCAGCGTGGATTTCGCGTTTCATGCGAGACCGCTCGTTCTACTGTCCCCGGACGCGCGTTTCGCAAATCGATTTCGCGATAAATGCGCGCGACCGCCGCTTTACGATCGCCGCGGAAAATTTGCCGGGGAAATGGTGGACGATATTTTACACCGGTTTATAGTGGTGTTTCACATCGTTCCACCGGCTCCACCGCGCCCCCTCTCTCTCTCTCTCTGTTTTAATCTCATACATGCTTATTCTCTCTCTCTCTCTCTGTGTTTCACTCACATACACATTTATTCTCTCTTTCTGTATTTTACTCACTCACACACGCATTCTCTCTGTCTGTGTTTCACTCACACTCTCATTCTCTCTCTCTGTGTTTCACTCACTCACACTCTCATTATCTCTCTCTCTCTCTCTCTCTTTGTGTTTCACTCACACTCTCATTCTCTCTCTGTGTTTCACTCACACTCTCATTCTCTCTTTCTGTGTTTCACTCACTCTCATTCTCTCTCTCTGTGTTTCACTCACACACTCATTATCTCTCTCCGTGTTTCACTCACTCACACACTTATTCTTCTCTCTCTCTCTCTCTCTCTCTCTCTTTGTGTTTCACTCACACTCTCATTCTCTCTTTGTGTTTCACTCACACTCTCATTCTCTCTTTCTGTGTTTCACTCACTCTCATTCTCTCTCTCTGTGTTTCACTCACACCCTCATTATCTCTTTCTGTGTTTCACTCACTCACACACTCATTCTCTCTGTCTGTGTTTCACTCACACACTCATTATCTCTCTCCGTGTTTCACTCACTCACACACTTATTCTTCCTCTCTGTGTTTCACTCACTAATACACTCATTCTCTCTCTCTCTCTTTCTGTGTTTCACGACACACTCGCTCATTTTCTCTGTGTCTGTGTTTCACTCGCTCATTCATTTACTCCTTCTCTCTCTCCCTCTCCATTGCCGCAGTTCTGTTAATTGAAATGTTTATCGTGCTTCAGGGCAACGGGTTTTAACCACGTTCGATCTTTAGCAGGTTTTATTTTCGCGTTCTGTTTTGGTATTTTTGACGATTAGCGTTCAATAACGATAAGCAAAAGAACATCAGTGTTGAGTTATAGTATACTTATGTACCGTATTAATTTTACAAAGAACTTAAAGATATGCACATCTTTCTTTTCATCAGAGTTCTAGATTTTTGTGAAGTAGAAAATTGTCATAGTACATCAATATTTCTGTGCCAAATAATAAATAAAATGTATTTTTAAATTAAACACGAAACTTCAATTTTTTTCAAAAAGTAAAAGGTTCAGTGAAATAGGAATCGTGTTAAAACTGATATTTCAATTTGAAGCAAAAATTACATTTTATTTTAATTAATCTTCGCTCTTAAGGTAGAAATAAATAATAAATTGGTACAAATTTGAAGTTTCATATAATGGATAAAATGTATTACTTTCCCAGTGACTATACTTGACGTTATAAATAAAGCTGTTAATAGTAAAAAAAAAACAAAAAACTATGAAAACGGTAATTATTCTTTTTGTCAAATAAAATTTCTCTCGATCAGCAATGTATCTTGCGGATGAATTCCTCCAAGTTGCTCCTCACTTCCGACATCGAAGGCAACAACTTCAACAAAACAACGAATAAATCTTCGTCCCGTCATCACGCGGTTATCTCGATTTTTAATCAGTTAATATACTCCTTAAGATGCTCAAGTTGTGCCTTAACGGTAAAGAATCTTTCCTCAGCGATGTTTGCCAAAGAGAACACGTACTGCATGATAGATGCTGATGCCGAGCGATGGCCAAAGCTGATTTTACACAACCGTAGCTAGACTCTCCTACAACTGTGCTATTCGATTATGAAATATTTCAATAAATTCGAAATTTTCTTAAACTTATCGATCTTCGAGGTGCCGTATTTTGAAAAATATTTAAAATTGCTTCAGTTGTTATCAATTGTAATTAAGTGAAATTTTTAAATCACCTTCATTAGGTATCATAACAGTGATACTGTTATTTAACTAATATTTTTAAATAAAGCCACTTCAGGATAATTTTAATACACTTGCTTACCTTTTAGTATTTCTAATAGAATAACTGAAATTGCTTGAATTTGTCGCCTAAAATCTGCTTTATCACAGAAGAGAATTAAACGAGAAAAACTAATTTTGAATGTTGGATGACTATGTGTGCAGAATATTTGACAGGAATTCAATTCAGAGGAAAAAATGGTACATCTAAAACTTGCAAATTATACAATAGTAAAAAGAAAAGATACTCATAAGTGTGAAATATAATAAAACAGTACGAAAAATGATACTTCATAGCGCAGTTTTTCCCAACATTGCATCAAGTTTCTAAAAAGAGCTCCGAGGGAAATATTTCTAAAGATAAACCGTAATTGATCTAATCCAACGAACATTATCAAAAAATGGACAAAACACTGAAACATTACAGTCTTCCTAATAAATCACCGAAAATTCAATCCATCGAAGTGTCGTCCACGCCAATCCGAAGCAATTCAACGTTCTTTCGCGTGCCTCTCGCCTAAAGAATTCATTAATGTCCCGGGGAAAATGAATTCCCGCGAAACGTTGGTCTGCCAAGGCGAGCTCTCGGGGCCGGGGGAAAAAGGAACAAAAGTCCCGGTGCGGTATCAGGAATCTCAACTAGAGAGGAGGGGAAACGCGTAGATTGTTCCGTCATCCTCGCAAATGTCACTGACCATTAAGGGAAGGATCGTCTTTTCTTTCTTTCCCTTCTTTCTTCTCTCCCTCCTCTCTCTATCTCTCTTCTTTCTTTTTCTTTTTTCGCTCATTTTTTACAGAAAGGTGAATTCTCAGCAGGAGATTTAAAAGCGAGATACCAGTCGCGCGCGTGCGCTTGCGAAACGAAAGTTCGCTCGCTGTATATTTTCCACGGCGATCTTTTCAGCGCGATCGCGACAAGGTATGGCTGCGCGGGGCCTTTATCGGGAAATCGATTTTGCGAAACGGCTCGGTAGTAGGCGAGAGAGCAGGCTGAGCCGTGTGCTCGGCCAGGAACAGGCGGCGCTCGTGACAAAGGATAGTCGCGAGCTGTGTTATGTAAATTCATTAATCGACGAAAGAAATCTGCTGCCTGACAGTTCTGCGTTTCTTCCTTATTTTAACTTCATTTGTAACAACCAAATTACCTTCCCCCCTCCCCTATTTTTCGGCAGACACTTCTTTTTTCAGATCGATCCAAACAGACGAGACACACTTGTCATTCTAATTTCTATTTATACTACTTGCTCGGTATTTCGCGCTGATCTTCGTGCTTCGAGATGTCTTCTCTTTTTTATTTCTTTCTGTTTTGCGTGGCGAGCTGTTACGTAGGACGTATTTTAATTTGTGACAGCATTGAAACAGGCTGGCTGCGGAGGATAGGATGAATTAAAGATGTCGTGTAAATGTATTCATTGAGGAAACTTATCTTCGGAGAGGATGATCGACGAGCGCCGGAATATGCCTGTGGCAAAAACACTTGTCGCTGATGTTGATCGAGATAGCGTAATACGATTACGAGAATTATCTTCGTAATTGCAGCCCGTCGGTTTAGAAATTCAGACGTGCCGGGGGAATTTGTCGGATATTGGAACTTTATCAACCTCATTCTTCTACGTCTTAGAATACACATTTCCAAAGAACGTTATTTGTATTAATTTATATTCATTTCGTGCTATTTAACATGGTTCTTATTCGTTAAACGAAACGTTCAGATTAAATGCAATTTTTTAATTATTGCACGATGTGTTACAAATATTTGCACGATATTAATAAATATACAAGGTGAGACACCTAAATATTTTCTCCAGCTAGAACATTTTTACCTGTGGTTTCAAACCCTTTTCACGGAAGAAATGGCAAAAACTGAAAGGAAGCTTCACATTTGATTGAAAATTTTAGAATCCACGAGAGAAGATAATTAGATGGATAAATAAACACTTCTTCAATTTTACTTGCAACCTGTGCTTCGATTTCGAATTACTCGTCCAACGTTTACTTGATTCACCAAACAATTTCAATAAAGACATTTCTCGCGGTAATTTTACCGAGATGAATTTGCACAAATTGCCGGAGGAATATCATCGAGGTGGCATAAATGTGCACGGATTTTATTCGTTTAAATACGTTAAGTATACCGTCACCGCAAGATTCTACACTCTACACGAGGATTTCTCTTTTCCGGTGAAAAGTTCCTCTTTTGCGATTTTTCATCGCGCTCGAAGGGGGGAATATCGGGATTCCAAATCTCACCTCTTCGCAGAACCCGGCGGCCGACGGCGCGATAAAGAATCTTCGCTTTAATGGCCGGTGACATTTACGAAAGCGACGCGAAGAAACGCCTGTTGCGAGGCGAATCGTGTCTCTGGTGATTTTCTCGTATGGTTATTAGCTCGGTTGCCACGGATACTTTCGTTTTCTCGTCATGACCATACGTGTCGCGAGGCGATTTTCGGATAACGCGAATCTTGATAAGCCCGCCGTGGCAGGCGGATCTCCTCGCTATTTGCATCTGCTTCCAAGCTCCTACTGCGAGGACGCCGTACCCTTTGGAACGTGTTATTGCTCGGAGAGGTCACAAGCTTATTAATACGGAAATTCGTGCCGAGAACTTTGGAAGTTTCGCGAATTCGGAAGTTGTGCGAGTTTCGACACTGTGTAACTTCGTTTTTCTTTGTTTGCCGAAAGAAGAGTTACGGTTAATTGCAATTCTGTGTTGGGAGGAACAGAGATTAGTAATTATTTTTAAAGAATTTGCTAGTAATAGTGCAATAGTATGACGATAAATAAAGAAAGTGAGACTTTTTTTTAAATGATCGTCGTTGGGGCGGTAGCAACGCTTTGAAGCTTTTAACACTAGGCTTACGAAACCGCAGATTTTCTTTAGAAAACAACTTATTTCGTTTAGAAACGATATATTAAGTTATAAATGAAACTATGTGGTATGATATATCATAAATCGTAATTTTCCTTGTGAAATTCGATATGCGTCAAAATGACGTGTTCCGTAAACCTGGTGTTAAGAACGGAAGTCAATTCGTCGTTGGCTCATCGATACTTAGAACACGATAGTTTATTTATCGAAGAATTGTTTAGCTTTAATTGTACAATTTTGCCATTTTTAATTACAAACTAGAGAGATTCAACTTCTGTTTGAAAAGTGAATACAGTTAGCAAGTTAAGGATTAGAATAAATGTTGGTTCAATGTTTTCTAGCCAATAATGGAGCTAGCAGCCTCAGAGCAAGTCTTTATATCTTTATCACTGAATTTACTACGCCAAAAAGTGAATCAAGGTGCCCGCAAAGCACCAGTACAGCAAAATTTCTAATCACCTATAAAATAAATCAGCCATTTAAACCCGAATGCACCCTCTCAAAAATCATCTTCCGCTAAGCACACAAAAATACCCTCGCATCGATCCACAAGAAAACTCTCTCCCCCTTCGATCATCGTGAGAAACCAACCGTCTAAACTCAAACCTACCCCCTTAAAAATCAAGTTCCTCAGGGTGCAAAAGAACCTCGCTTCGATCCAATCGACGCAAGAAAATCCAGAAGAAAACTCTCTCTCGCTTGGACGGTCGTCGTCGCGAAACTGTTCAAATCCGCGATACCCTCTGATAGTTCCACCGCGTTCACGCTATCCGAGGCAACATTCTAGCGTGTATCGTTCTTTGAACGAGATAAAACATACGCTCTCCTCGTGGTTGGCGCGTCGGTATTCATAGCTGGTCAGCGGAGCCGTGGGCGTGCGCCAGCTCGTCCGTGAATTTTGTTGCACGGCCACGCATGTAGCGGCTAGAAAAAGAGGAAGTCGCCGCGGCACGGTGCGGCGGCGGCGGCCGGGTATTAGTTTCCTTTTGCGGGAAGCGGTTGAAAGAATGAGGAGGACGAACTGCCGGGTGGGGTGGTGGCGCAGCGACTGATTTCAGGTTCAGGCCGGCCAGCCGAGTTCAGGAACGATGCTGGTGGGATTGGGATTGCTAACCGGCTTTCTAGCCGAGCTAGCCGGGTTCCCGGCTGTCCCCCTGGCCCCTCTGCTGCTTTTGCAATGCCGGCATCCGCTCGCCGCAGGCCAGGAACCCTCGTTGCACGTAGTACCGTACCCCGTGTACGAGTACATACACGCTGGCATATGCGTGCGTATGGATGTATAGTCGGAGGAAGAAATATTGTTCCCGTTGGAAAAATTCTGGGACGAACTCGGTGGAGAAAATGTGGCGAAATGTAGCAATCGGAATTTCTAGTGATTTGTGAAATAGTCGATGTTATAGTGTTAGGTCATGCCATAAGTTCGTGTCGAATTTGGTAACTTTGGTCGATATTTCCATGGAACGTTTAAATTTGATAAAAATAACGCGAGTGCCTTCTCATTATGTCATCGCTATAGAATTTCTTTGGATTTTTATTCAAATATTTTGAGCGTTCGGCACGAATGTATGAGTGTCATGAGGCTTTTGTGTGATTCGATCGGTAAAATATGACTGGATCTATGGGAAAATGATCGACTGGATTTTGCACCACACATTTTGGCCAAAAATTCGATTGATACAGTCCTGTAAGTAGCGCGTACGTCTGATCAAGGATCGTGAGACTTTTTCCTGCTTCCGCTACCGAGAACGTTTTGAGTCAATTGAGGCGATAAAACGAAATTCGCTAAATGAGGTAAAAGCCATTCTAGAAATCGAGTTTCAGCGATGGTACGTAGATTGGGAAAACCGTTCGTAAAAGTGTATTGCAAGCAATGGGGGTTATTTTCAAGGCGATCAAATAGATATTGCTGAATAAACGAATGATTTGTATTTTATTCGACCTTTCCTGTAACGTTGTTGGTAAAATAAAATTAGATTTGAATTATCCTATCAAATTTCTTTCGATTCGAATGTAAACTTCGACGCTCGATCTTACGAACTCGCTGTATTTCTTCCACCGATTATACATTCGGCTCAAACGATTCGCCAGCAGGATGAACAACGCTGCTGGCCTTCGTTTCACACATTTTTCCACGAGCGGAGTGGTCGTCGTAGGTTGGCAGTAGGTGTGAACGTTGAATGGAGTAATAGGTGATTTTAATAATTGAACGAAAGACTTATTTTCGGAAAATCGAAAAAATTAATATACCTGCTGTTCACTGAAATTTCAAACCTTGTCGAACCTGAAATAATGAAACTTATTAGACAATCAAATCCTAACTTTCTAAATTTTGAAACCTTCTCAAACCTAAAATAATGGAACTCACTAGACAATCAACCGAATCCTAACATTCACATATTATTTTTGAAAAATCGAAAAAACCATTACACCTGCTTGTTCACTAAAATTTCAAATCTTCTCAAACCTGAAATAACGAGACTTATTAGATAATCAACCGAATCCTAACTTTCACCTATTATTTTTGAAAAATCGAAAAAACCGATACACTTGCTGTTCGCTAAAATTTCAAACCTCCTCAAACCAGAAATAACGAAACTCACTAAACAATCAAATCCCAGCTTTCACATACTCTCGTATAAGAAGAAACTAGTCCTCACAAACGTTCCACAAAATAAACTTCAACCAAACCGATTAATCCTTCTCGATGTCGCTTTCAAACACGACCAAACCAATTTCACCCGATACATAGAAACTTCATTTCACCGGACAAGGTGGAAAAAAGGAAGAAAACCCTTGGAACCGACTCGAACATGTCCAAACAGGGAAACCCGCGTTCCTCCTCGTTGTGGCCACGAATTGTTTGAGCCGAGTGTACGGGCGCAAGAACCAAGGTGCAGCAACCTCGAAGCCGCTTGAGCCGGGGGAGGAAGAGGGAAGGAGAGCCGGTGCTGCGCCGCCTCCTGGACGAGGGTCCAGTTTCCTGGGTCGTCTACTCGCGCGTTCAGTTACTGGTTCTACCGGAATCTTCCTGGAAGCGGCGTGTGCGTGGTTGCGTGCTCGCGATCGTTGAACGCTGCGCGCAGAATTAGAATCGGCTAGGCGACTCAGGGTGGCCAACGATGCCTGGCGCCTGGCTTTCTACCCAATCGACGCTCGCTGCGATTTTCCTTGACCCCTGGGCGGATTCCAGCGGAGTCTCCCCGCACGGCTGAGAGCAGCTTCCGGGATGATGGCGCGTTTCGCGCCGCCGTAATTTGTCCCCTCGGCTGAACGAGACGCGGACGGCATTGAAAACGCGATTATTTAACCATTAATCTTGTTGTTTTCGACGCTCGTGTGGCAGCCAGGCCTTCATTGTAGAAACGGCTTTTCAACGACTGGTCAAACCACTCTGCTCGCATCGAGCACCGGCTAGCCGACTCTAGACGTGTAAGTTTAGCATTGTAGTGGATTTTTCTTTCTTTTTCTCTCTCTCTCTCTCTCGGTGTAACCAGAGGGTTGCGTTTCCTGTCCAATGACTTTTGCAAGCGTACCTCGGCGTAGGCATGGGAAACGTTGCTGAGGCTTTCTTACCGATCCGCAGAGATACGAAGATCGGGTTTGTTTTGGAGGTTTTAGCGAAAGTTACCGAATATGTACACTCGCGTTTGTAAATTGTGGGACACCTGTGATGTTCGTATAGAAGGTACTGCGTGATTTAAATTACATTTCTGAGGCAAAGCTAGTGTCGTGTATCAGTAAAAATGTACAGGGTCGCTGTTAGGTTTCAGCGTTTTTACGGTAAGTGGTAGATTTGAGAAAAATAGAAGGCAAAATTTTAGTATTTTTTACAGATAATACTGTGGCTTAAATAGATTTTTAAAATTTGCAATGGTTTTCGCGTAATGACGATATCACGAATTCTGTGAAATCTGTAGCTGTATTTTTTTTTTATACTACGTGAAAGAATTTTCAAACTGAATTTCGTGACAATGGTTGGTGTGACATAATCAAGTCACTCATTTAGGATCTTGTACCTTAAATATTTTGAAATTTTAGAAATTCCAGGCTGAATCATTTTCCCAGAATTTCAATAATTTTCTAACAATTGTTTAAATTTGTTTCGCATTCGATAAGTGTCTTAATACTTACGAGCCACAGTGTATACGTATAAAATTAGCTGTGATCTTTGCGAAACATTAATGTTGCACTGATCTTATTGCAGCTTAACTTCATTTTTCTTTCGTTCAGTTTAATCGTGCAAATGTGTAATTGACGTAAATATTTCCACAGGTTAATGATTATATCGGTACACTTGTTTGAAATACGTATTAGCAAAACTTTCATGAATTGTAGTTCCGTTAATAAATCACCGGCGATACTAGTAAAAAGCGGACTACTGAATTATAACGTGTTCATTTGCGAACTCACAAACGGTAGCAGTCGTACCGTGTTCTTTGCAACGTGTATCATCCGCAAAACAAGACTAACTACTTAATCGGTTCGTTCATATCTCATAGTAGTCGACTTAATTTATGTACCTACTTTTACATCTTTTCGACATCGACGGTAACTGTATCCATTCATGATTAATTCATAACATTGGTTCATCGTTGATCAACTTTACAGCCTGATTTCACTCTTTAAACGTAAATGTCATTAGCAAAAAAGTCATATTTATCCAATATTTTCGTATTCTCCAGCTGTACACGAAATTTCATAAAAATCGACCTGTATTCGAGTTGAACAGTTTTACAATTGAAGGAAGAAATATTTGACGAAGAGACGAGCTTTTTCATAGAAGTCTAAGGAGAAATTCGAGCACCGTTAGATTTGATTAAAGTCTCGCTTAGTTTAACATACGCTGCATTAAATAGATCTCCGATGGCTCAGAATAGTTCTCCCAGGTGAAACTTCAATTATACGGTCAAAGAAATTCCTTGGCTTTCGAATGAATAAATAAAGCTGTTAAATTGCAAAAATTTCATCGTAATCCCTATTTTTCACGGACTTTTAATAGTTGCAGTTCCTAGTTTGACGTACGCTGTATAGATCTGAATAGATCTCTGATAGCTCAGAATATATCTCAGGTGAAGCTTCAATTATACGATCCAAAAAATTCCATATTCTTCGAACGAATAAATACAGTTATTAAATTGTACAAATTTCATCCTAATCGCTGTCTTTCACGGACTAAACGTTCCAACGTGACTGTTCGTTAGTTAAAGTTCCTCTGAACTGTAGAACTTCTATCAAGAGCGTTCGCGCGACTGTTTGACAGTAGCAAAAAAATTCCTCGATCGAAACGGACGTTCTCAGACACCCGGTCCATCTCTTCTAATCCAGCGTCGAAGAAACAGAAGTCCGTGAGCCCGAGGTAGCCCTCTTTACAGTTCCCCTGCGGCGCTCCCTACTCATGATCCACGATGGTCGGGTTCACGCGCGTAGCCTCTCTCGCCAGCTCGACTCGTACCTGTCCTCGGCAACATCCTCGTGAAAGCACCTTTGCTTGGTATACGTTCTCTCCTGGGATCGTAGCGGCGTGCCTCTTTCTTGCACACGGTGGTAGGGATCTACTTAGACTTATTACGGGTTTTGGAAACAGGTCGGCCTTTTTGCACGGCGGAAAGGATACGTTCCTAAGAGACGCCTCGAGTCAAGGCTGTAAATAGCGGCGACAGGGGCCCGTATTCGGAACACGCTGTTCCACACGCACTCTGCGCGTATAGTCGGTGGAAGAAATATCGGCGAGGTCGTAAGTTTCGTGCGTTAAACAGCGGCACCGATTGATGCGGTAACACTCACGTGGGATTTAAATTTAGACTTGATAATGATAATAAGAGTAATTTATTAAGGAAATTAAATGTTCACGTGAACTATAAAGCACGCTGTTTACACACTGAATTCTCTCGACACAATTTTTCGTTTTACGCTATCAACTGAAAGTCTGCTCTCTTCCAAATCTTACCCCATACTGATTCTCCTTTCGCACTCTTGCTTTTTTGAACACGAACCCTCTCCGTTCTCTCCCGACATTCACACTCCTACCACGCACACACGTTTCTCAAGAAACGAACGAGCGAAGGCAAAAAAGGCTCGCGATCCTGCAAATGTAGCTGTTCTCGTGTTTTCGATTAGGACTGAATCAAAGCTGAGACACTGTGCTGTGCGGTGCTCAGGAGTTTGCCCGCGGGGCAGCTCAGGGGCACGAAGGGCAGCTCAGGGGCACGAAGGGCATCTCAGGGGCACGAAGGGCAGCTCAGGGGCACGAAGGGCAGCTCAGGGGCAAGAAGTGAATAGATCTCTGCACGGTACTGTTCAGAGCTGAAAAGAAGTCCTACCTTCTCTGACACTATCTTAGAAATTATTACGACGTGATAACATCCTTCACGACGAATCGAATCGTGTAAAATTGCGTGACGGAAGTCAGACGATGCAAAGGAAGTGTCCTTTTTGCCTCTCGACGGCCATCTTCTCATCTGTGTATAGTACTTTAGTACTTCATGTATGTAGCTCTGATTGAAGTTTGTCATACCGATCTCCTCGAATTTCTGTCAATACGCTCGGTCGCTATATTTCTTCCATCGACTATACCTCTCGACGACGTTCATTATTCGAACGAGCACGAGTCGCGGACTGGTAATTTGTCTCGGCGGAACCCGACCATTCAGAATAATACGAAGCTGTTAAACAGCGAGGATGTGCCTTCTCGTTGCTCGAAAACGACTTTCTAATGGGCACCGGGGCCCATGGAACTTTGGGCAGCAG